>NC_043711.1:70730609-70781871 GCF_006229205.1 Suricata suricatta
AGCAATGTCAACAATAGCCAAAACATGGAAAAAGCCTAAATGTCCATCACCTGATGAGTGGATCAAGAAGATGTGGTATATATACACAATGGAGTACTACATGGCAATGAGAAAGAATGAAATCTGGCCATTTGTAGGAAAGTGGATGGACCTTGAGGGTGTCATGCTAAGCGAAATAAGTCAGGCAGAGAAGGACAGAAACCATGTTTGCACTCATAGGTCTAACAGGAAAACAGGAGAAACCTAATGGAGGACCAGGGGGAAGGGAAGAGGGAAAGAGAGTTGGGGAGACAGAAGGACGCAAAACTTGAGAGACTGTTGAATACTGAAAATGAACCGAGGGTTGAAGGGGGAGGGGGAGGGTGAAAAGAGGTGGTAGTGATGGAGGAGGGCACTTATGGGGAAGAGCACTGGGTGTTGTATGGAAACCAATTTGACAATAAACTATTTAAAAATAAATATATAAAATAAAAAATAAAATGAAAAAAGCATCTGGAATTTTATTAAAGTTGAAACATTTAATATATCATAATCTTTCGACTTAGCTTATTATATCAAAGTCACCTACTGCCCTGTTGATGCTGATAGGAATAGATTTGATAAAGAAAACTCAAGAAAAATTATATATGGAATTTCAATGGAATATGTTTTTTTTAATGTGAAAGCATCAAGCTAAAGGGGCCAGCTCCTGCATCATCTTTGATTGGATACATCTGCAATATAAATTTTGAGGTATAGTATAAACATAATTTCTTCTAAAATGGTTTTCAGGTTTTAATTTTCAAGAAAGCATGAGTAGTCTACTTTTTATAAAGCATGAATGAACCCAGACTACTGCCACAATCTTTGAACATTATCTCTGGGAAAGCTTTCTGAAAGACAGCAAGGTAGGCTGCTAAGTTAGAACTGTACAACAGATAGATTCCCACTAAAATGCCATCATACAGCTACAATATTAGAAATACCAGGAGAATAAGTAACTAGTTTTAGTCCTACATTCAAAACTTAAGTGCTTTAGAAAATTTACTGATGTTTGAATCTCTGAATAATTCTTCCAAGTAATTAGACAAAACAACATTCACACCTAATTGAACTTTGAATGTCCCCTAAGCTAAAAACAGTACTATGGTATATAACTCCTTTGGTTTCCTAGAGCACTTTTACCTATATTGGTTTATTTGTTCTTCAGGACCACTGTGGGGTGGTGGTGGTGGTGGTGGTGGTGGTGGTGGTGGGTGTGTGTGTGTGTGTGTATGTATGAAATGGGAGTTATACTTTAGAGAAGTATAACTCCAATTTTTCTGATGTCCCCAAATCATTTTTTTCCCCACAGTGGATGATGAGTCTTTCTACATGAAGTATAACCTAAGAATAGATAACCTGGCCAAGTGGTTCCCAAAACTTATTTACACTCTGAAATTGCCTGGGAAACAAAAAAATATGGCATCCTATGCTCTTGCCTTTAGAGATTGTGATTTATTCGTCTGGCTGTGGTGTAGGCTTTGGGACTTTAAAAAGATTCCTATGTCATTCTAATATCCAGACAAACACAGTAGCCATCAAACTAGACTCTTTGGATCTCACTTCCCTCACCTGTAAAGTGGATGTGTGGGTGGAGTTGAAAGGGCTTGAAGGTGTGGAGTAATAATTACAGCATTTCCTGAAGTAGATTCTGGGGAATGCTGGTCTTCTCTGATCCTTATGAAAAACCAAAACAGCTTCTCTGATAAAATCACTTTGGGAACCAATGTGTAAACTACATTAGTTGAATGAATAATAATTTTCTTAATGAATTAAGCAATCAATCTATCAAGAGTGCTGGTTCAAATTCTACCTTTACCACCCATAGCTATGAGTCACTTGATCTGACTTACCTCATCAGGACTCAGTTTCCTCATCTGTAAATAAAAGGGTTGACCAGATCTCCAATGAGATGTCTTATACTTCTAACATCCCATAACCCCATAACCAGAAAATTTTTGAGATCCTTTTTATTTTAGGATTACATGAGTCAAAGGGAACCAATGATCTTATCTAACTCACTCAAGACTACAGAATTGGGGGAGGGTGCGTAATTGGTCTAATTTTACAGTGAATCATCATTAGGCCCCGAAGCAATATAGCTCCAGACTGTGATTCTTCTTTCTAGTGGTTAAGACTCATTTTATTCCTAAAAGCTTTTTAAAATATTATCTTCCTTACTGTTGCAAATAAAGACAGCTGAGCCTCAGACAGGCTGATTCATAGCTACTATTTCTCAGGCTCATAACTACAAACGACAATCGACACAGGCCTTCCTTTGCCTTTAGCTTTCTTTCTGCCAGCAGACTGTCTGGACCTTGCCTGGGCTGTCTCTGGGTATTAATGAATGCTGCATTCACCCTGCTGGAAATCCGAAGTGACTAATGGGTAGACTATTTGGGATGCCTGCAGTCGCATTCAATGTCCTTTATGCCATCTACCCCCTTTCCCTCATTTAGCCTGGAAATGGCAAGAGCACATAAAATACAGTGAGGCCAATAGGAATGTACTGACAGGGAGGAGAAAAAGGACTAAAGCCTGGCTCATTCTATAGACCATCTATGTACTGATAGCTTACCAATAGAACAGTTCAGATAAACAAAGTTTCCTCTGAGCTGACCCTCCAAGGAAGTCTTGCAAATCACCCAAATACCTGTAAGTTAAACATTTACTGTGAAAATAAAAGACTGCCCTTGATGCTACAGTTCAGCAACTAGCAAACTATGGCCCATAGACCATTTCTGTAAATAAAGCTTTATTGGAACACAGCCATAATCATTTATTTATATATTATCTATAGCTGGTTTTGCTCTAAAGTGGCAGAGTTGAGTAGTTGCAACAGAGACTGTATGAACTGCAAAACTTAGAATATTTACTATCTGTTTTAGATTTATACATGTTTGATACAAGCACATTTTTTCATTTGTTCATTCCTTTTTTCCCTCACTCACTCTATAGATACTTAATAATGAAAGCAATGAACTAAATAATATAAAAGTATAAAGAAGCATAAAATAATTTTCTGTCCTTTCAAAACATACCTATACATCAATGTCAAACCATTGTAATTATTTATGCACAAAATCCTTTAGAAACTCACCCCTGCATAACACTATCACACACATGGCTTTCAGGAGGAAAAGAAAAGCATGCATGTGACCTGATCATGTACTCCACATTATTATCAATCAGATAGGATATATATAAATTATAAAATGATGAAATTTAAAGCTAAAGAGGTATTTATTGCTAGTCCATCCTCTCTAGTTAATGTCGCAAAACTAGAGTTGGTGATAAATCTAAGTTTTATAATATGCAAGAATCTTGGCTCTTATACTATCATTATAATATGAACATATGTATGTGCACAAATAAACAACCCATAATACATAAATATTTGTGGTATATTTCTAAGTGTTTCAACATGCTAGCTTATTTTGCAATGCCTCCCTCTTAGGACAACTGTTGCCAGAACACAGTTTCTCCTTTTGTAGTTCTGTCATGGACAAAACAAGTAAATACAAGAGAAGTTTTATCTGGGATTTCCTCACTCTCAAGTGAGGAAAAGATTCTACTAAGAACTTAGTTCTAAAAAAGTGCTAAAACACCCTTGTTCACCTAACTCAATCCTGTATACTTCTATCCTGAAGCTATAAGATATATTGGAGTCAGGGTTGGTTTCAATAAAGTTGATTTTGATTTTGAAGCAAACTTTTCTTCCCTCAAGACAACATCAGGTCAAAAACACCTAGTTGTATAAAAAACATAAGCCAGAACAAATTCAGAATTAAATATTAATTTCTGACAGTTATAGACTGCTTTAAGCAAGAGTGTTACTACAGATCATTCCCAGGGAACATTTAAGTGTGTACATGGAGAATGTAATTCCACTAACAACTAACACAATGGATGAGTTCTTAGTCTCAGTACAATCTTAATAATGATGATGACAATAATATTATTATTATTCTCTTCTTGGGATACTGCTTCTTGGCATATGAAACTCTCAGTACACATTTGCTGAGGACCAATCTTTTCCCTTTTCTAAGTCAGCCCCATATTAGGCTTTCATGAGCTAGAAGATCAGATTACTGCTGCTTACAGAAAGCTAGTGGAAAGTGCAAACTAAAGTGCTGGAATTTTAGTGCCATATTTTAGTGGAGTGAGTGCATGGCAGGGGGAGATTAATTAGATTTAAGATAGAAAGAGAGTCCAATTTAATTTTGCACCATTACTTGGCTTGCCTGGAAATTATACTTAGTGTGTGGGATTCTTCCCCCTGAGGGTAATAGCACTAGAGCCTCGTCTCTGCCCTGTCAAGCTTTGGGAGACATGCACAGTTCTCCTTCTGCTCATCTTGCTCTGTGCCCTCCGGGGTCTGTGTGTGCCAGAAATGCTCTGCAAGCCAGTGGGAGTTCTTTTCTGGCACAAGATTTGCAAGATGAGAAATGGGTCTCTCTAGTTGAGATACGTTGGCATGAATCTCCAGCTCTGATAGAAAATTCTCAGAGAGGCCTAGGCTCCAATTCTGTGTCAGGAGAGAAAAGCAGAGAGAAGCATACAGTAACATTTTCAACCATTTGAAAATAGATTATTGCTTTTGCAAATTAACCCTGGATTGACCAAATAAGGACTTCCTGGGCTGAATCAGGAAGTGTTCCAGACAAAGCACTGTGCCAGGAATGTACCTTGCTCTTTTCCTCCTCAAGATTTTCACATTTATTAGCCCTTGAAAAGCCCTGTCTTAAACTACTGAAATTCTTTAAACCCCAACTCCAATTTATTAGTTCTCCATAGTTCTTTTCAATCTCAATCTTCTAAATATTTAGATCTTTAGAGCATGTAAGTGTGTTCCATAGAACTTAGCAGTGAAACTCCACCACTTTCTACACTTTCCAAATTTGAAAGTTATAACCAAAACTCTGTGATGGGGCAGAGACATACTGATGCCTACTGCCAACAGAGAACATGAGCATTTGGTAAGGTGGTCTCATGAATCAACCACTTATATTTGCTGGACAACATTCTCATGGTATATCATGTTCTTAGACTGTTTCCCATAGTAGAGCACAAACTTTTGAGAACTAGAAGTGGTCTTCTTTGATATCTTGATTGTGTTATGATCTATAATTTCAGTTAAGTGGATTCATCAACTATAAAATACACTGCAATTTCAAAAGCAATACAGCTTAAAAAACAATTGTTACTATAGAACTGATAAGTAAGATTTACCAGTAGTATCAGCCCCAAGTCCAGTGGAACTTGGAACTGACTTGCATTGCTCATAGATGGATTTGTGCTTGTGATTCCCCAGAGTGGCAATAATCCTGCCCACTGAAATAGGAAGCTCTGTTTTCAGCATCACAGCAGATAAATCTTGGTTTTGATCTTATTAATCTTCCCTATAAAGTTGGGTGTCTCTCTGAACCTTGGACCTGATTTGCTGGGATGTTGTGCCTTGTCAGCTAATCCTGATCTTTCCCTTTCCCCTACTGGTCCTACATTTCCTTCTAATACAGCCAAGAAAACTTATACAGAAGGGTCAAGCTCCTCAAAATAGTTTCCTGTCTACCTTATGGTAGCCAAGATCCAAATTCATCAGTACTGAAGTCGGTCAACTGTCTAGGACGTTCAGGTTTACACAATTGCCTAAATCAGTAGTTCTCAACCTGGGGCTGCACATGAAGACTCACTGAAAGAGATTTTTTAAAAAAATAACTGCCTCAGCCCCATTCCCCAGATTCTGATTTTTTGTTCTAGAGTAGAACCTATAACTCATGCTGATTTTTTTTTCCCTAACTACCCCAGACAATCCTAGATGCAACCATGATTCCTTTGTTTGGACAATAATTGTGTGTAAGGACAATACATATAAAACTTACGTCCTTGAAGTTGACCCCAACAAGCTGATGCAAGAACATAAATAACACTGTAACTGACAAATATCAAATTAATAAAGGAATATTCCTCTCTTCTGCAAAATATCTCAGTTCTATATGACAACAAATACCATACCTTTAAATTCAAAATTGTGCATCTAATTCTGACACCGCAGATTCAGGGACCCAAATCGCTTTTTCTTTCTTATATATCCTGTCTTTAGATAGAAGATTGTAGTAAATGTCAGAGCTTTGTTTAAAATTATTTAGCATCAGTGAGCAATGACTATAAGCCACATATCAAGAACTTTTCACTTATTTGGATTTAAGGTCTCCTTATCAACAACTCATTTTACTTAAAATTTCCTTTTAAAAATCAGTTGATAAAGGAATATAGATCAGGAGATTATAAAGGAGATTACCTACAGAATGTTATTATATTATAATTTAAAGGAACAGAATTTAAAATGTGATCATTGTAGTGAACTAAAGAGTTGATAGGTACTAATGCCGAGTAATGAAGGATTGGTGACTACAACTGACTTTATTAAAAATTATCTTGTTGAGAGACTCATACCATTTTAATAATTTAAAAAACTTAGCTGTCAATGTGTTGATCATCTTTAAATCTCATTAGGATCCAGATCTCAAGATTTAAAGCATGAAGCCTCTCGATGGTAAAATAGATTCATAGTGGGAACCATTTATTTTATCAGTGTTTAAACTCCCTTACAGAGCTTCCAAGAGTAATGCTATAGCCTGCTGAAGTTTATTCCTGGGGATTAGAAAAGAGGCTTCAATTCTCTACTACCATTTTGATTTATACTTTTCCTCCAGTCAGAAGTTGGGATCTGTTTCCCTACCCTTTGAATCTAGGCTTGACTTGTGATTTGCTTGAGCCAAAGAGAAAAATAAAAATTACCTATGATCCTACCATCAGAAATATTAATTTTTTGTTTATCTGCTTAGATTTCATTCTGTATTTATAGAAATTTGTCTCTCTTCATACACAGGAACATATATTTTTCCAAATGGTAGCACACTATATATACTGTTTTATAATTTCTCCCCATCCTTTTTTAAAATCCATATATAACAAGGTATATAACAAGGTATTGTAAAACACTTTTCATTTCTTTTTTTAAATAGTTTATTGTCAAATTGGTTTCCATATAACGCCCAGTGCTCTTCCCCACAAGTGCCCTCCTCCATTACCACCACCCCCCTCCCCCCCCTTCAACCCTCAGTTTATTTTCAGTATTCAATAGTCTCTCAGGTTTTGCATCCCTCTCTCTCCCCAGGTCTTTTTCCCCCTTCCCCTCTCCATGGTCCTCCATCAGGTTTCTCCTGTTAGACCTGTGACTGCAAACATATGGTATCTGTCCTTCTCTGTCTGACTTATTTCGCTTAGCATGACACCCTCAAGGTCCATCCACTTTGCTACGAAGGGCCAGAATTTATTCTTTCTCATTGCCATGTGATACTCCATTGTGTGTGTGTGTGTGTGTGTGTGTGTGTGTGTGTGTGTGTGTATGTGTGTGTGTGTGTGTATATATATATACATCTTCTTGATCCATTCATCAGGTGATGGACATTTAGGCTCTTTCTATGATTTGGCTATTGTTGACAGTGCTGCTATGAATATTGGGGTACATTTTTCATTTCAATACAATTCCCTCAGCACAATCATTTCTAAAAACTTCATTGTATTTCATACTATGATACTGGTTCACTTGACTATATCACCTTAGATGTTCAACAGTAGTTTCATATTGGATTTAGTTCAGTTTTCTTTTTCTTTTCTTTTCTCTCTCTCTCTCTCTTTTTTTTATAAACGACTCTGGAATATGTGCCACAAGGTTGTGCATTTCAGCACAGTTTCTTAGGGAAGTTTCAAAGAATTGAGACTACTAGGTAAAACTGTATGAACATTTTCAAGACATATAACATTTGCTTCTAAAATTAAAACCACTCTCAAGTTTTCATAAGATTATATGTGAAATAAGTAAGGCTTTATATTTCTTCTTGAAAGGTTTTACTTATAAGTTACATTTTTCTTAAGATCTTTTGAATTTTATTTTAAATTTCCATTTCATAGACAAGTGTTCATAATTTCTTAACAGTGTATCTATATTATGTGTGTAATGTTTCCTTACTCTTTCAGGATGTTGGTTACTGGTGCCGTCTTTCCTTTTTTCTCTTTTAATTTTTCTATTAATTTAACAGATGTTTTTAAATTTTGTCTTCTAAGGAAACCAAATTTCAGCAATGTTGATCTTCTCTATCCTGTTCTTACCATTTTTATTACCTTCTTTTACTTTGTGAAAGTTTATTAGCTCCTTGTAATCAATTCCTAGTTCATTAATTTTCAGACTCTGTTCTTCTCTTTATTGATTTTTTTTTCTACCCACAGTTCTATCAGCTACTCAGAGAGATATGATAAAACCCTGAGTAGTTATTTTGGGGTGGCTTGTTCTTCCAGTTCCTAAGAGAGTTGTGTTGAAGTCTCCCAGATGGATCATCTTTCAGTTCTCTTAACTGTCTGTGTCTTCTTGTGGTTCCATCAATTTCTGATTTATATATTTTGAATCTTCATCATCAGGTACATGGATAATGTAAAATAATTACATCTTCCTATAAGTTGATCTTGTTATGAAGTGTTCTCTAACTATACCTTTACCTTAAATCTGTTGTTTAATATTAAAATAGTTAACACCAGCTATCTTTTGTTTCCTATTCATTTAAAATATATTTTTTTCATACTTACACTTTCATCTCTTGTATTCTTGGATCTAGGACCACATAAGGATGTGCACTGTACAACTTAAGGAATGCCATCCTCATAAACTATGATATGAATGCCTCTCCTCCAGGAATTATACTATGCACCAAATTTCATTGGGATTTCCTTTAATCCAAGTTAATATTCCTTACTTTTGACTGTTTAATCAATCTTTTTGCATTTAAATAATTACTAATGTAAAATATCCCATCTTACTTTTTTTTTCTTTCCTACTTGTTCTGCTTCATTTCTTTCCCTGCTTGTAATTTTTTGGTTTATTTTTTATTCTAATTTTTTCTTACAGTCATGTGGAAATGATACCTTGGAAATTAAAATATGACTGGTCATCTAAGTATAAAATTAATCAATATTTTTATTACCTCCTAAAAAATACAAGGCCCTTAAAATATTTTATTTTCCTTTATCCATTCCAAGTTAATCTTTTAATTCTATTTAATATTTAATGTTATTTTATATATTTTGTTAGATTTATCCACATATTCATTATGTTCTCTGCTCTTATTCATCCTCATGCACTTTAGATGTCTCTGGGTCCAACTTGCTTCTGTTTAAGAACATTTGTTAATAGTTCCTTTACTGGGGGTTTGTGCATGCCAAATGGTCTAAATTTTTGCTTGTCTGAAAATTATCTTAATTTCTTCTTCATATGGAAGATTTTTTAGAGGGGGTAGGTTTCAGGTTAATAGTTACCTTTGTTGGCACATTAAATACATCATTATATTGCTTATTGGTTTTCACTGTTACTGTGAATTCAGCTGTCAGCCCTTTTTTCTTTTTTTTTTAATCTCCTTTTCTATTGTTTGTTCCAGGACTTTTTCCCCCTTAGGCATGACTAGATATAAATAACTTTTCATTTACCTTGCTGAAGATTTACTAGGCTTCTCTAGAAGCTAGAACTGTCAGCAGTTCTGGAAAATTCCAAGTTATCATCTATTCAGATATTATTGCTCTCTCATACCCTCATTCATTCTCAACTGTTAAGAACTCCAACAGTAGACCTTCTCAATGTCTGTCTTGCCTCTTGGCTTCCTTTCTGTATTCCATCTGCTGTCTGTCTTTTCATGCTCCAACCTGGATCATTTCTTCTCAAGTTTCTTCTAGTTCTAATTCTCTCCTAGATTATATCTAATCTGTTTTTAAATCCACACTTTAAACTTATAATTTTTATTATATTTTTAAATTCTAGGAATGTTATTTTTTAAAAATATGCTACATCACTTCTTATTCCTTGCAGATTTTTCAAACTTACTTCTTTAATCAAGCAAATGTAATTGTTTTATGATCTGCTTCCAGTAATTCCAGTAACATTTTTGTCATTTTTTCTTTTTCTTCCTATTTTTATTTTTAATTTTCTGCTAGTTCTTGCTCCTGATTTTTAGTTTCCTTGGATGCTTAGAAATCTTTGACTTTGTATTTCTCGTTTTACTTGAAATTTAATTTTGTAGAAGTATTTTAAGGCCTACGATAATGATATTTTTCTTTAGTCAGGATTTGCATTAATTCTTCCATGTGCTTATGGTTATTACTAAGGCTAGTACTACTTTAATTAGCTTAATCTCGTGTGTGTTTGTGTGTGTGTGTGTGTGTGTGTGTGTGTGCATATGTGTTTCATAAGGGAATGTCCAGTCATTGCAAATCTGTTGGCAAATCCATGCAAGAGCTTTTTTTGCCTTACCCTTTCTGATACTGCATTCCTCAGATTCCCAATTGAAGCTGATAATTGCACAACCTACAAGGGCTCTGGGTTTGATTTCTCATCTCTCTTTTCCTTCAAAGGCTAAAGTTCTCAAAATGAAAGTTCACATTCATTAGTGTTATCAACTACCTTCAGTGTGAAATCAAACTTTGCTTTTTGCCTGTCTCTTGGGTTATATCTTTTCCCTCAATTTTGGCCTTGTAAGTCTTTACTATATTCAGTCAATTCTTCCACACTTCACAAAAATGATCTTTAAATATTTTATCCATAATTTTTACTGTGTTCAGCATAAAGACTGATATGAGTATAACCTAACCTGATATTAGAAACAGAAGTACTATATTATGTTCTTCATAAGTTAATGTTATTAGTCTTTTGTCCTCTTGCTATAAATATTTCTCCAGGTGTTTTTTTGCCCATCTTCACTTTAATAGTTGTTTAGCAGTGGAATATATTGATGCTTCATGAGTAAAACTGTGAAGCCAATGAAAAAAATCACTTACTGACTGATATACTTTCAGACAATTATAAAAAAAGATTGTTATAATAAAAGACTGAACTAAATGACTGTATAAAGTGCTGTCTAAATCAATGAGTGTGGGGATTCTCTTTTCTCCCTCAAAATGTGTTTTCAATAAATTGTGTTTTCTTGTTATCCATTCTAAAAAAGGATTCACTTATGACTCCCCTAATGGAATCAATATTTCTGTTTGATTATATTTATTATCTTTAAAATATATCTTATCTAAATTTTTTATGTAGACAAGTCTTCTTCCTTAACTATTTTTCTAAATAAGGAATGGCTTCACATATACCTTTTTAAATACCTCCAAATCTCTGTCCATTCTTTCTTGCATGTTAGTAGATATCTAGAAAATGCTCAATTTTATTCAAGTTGAAAAAATTTATAATAATGATATTGATTTTCTATATGCTTTACATGCATTATCTTACATAATCCTCAGGACAATTTTATGAGCTCTTGAGTTGTTATTATTACCATTTTATGGATGACAAAGTTAAGGAATATGAAGATGAAGTACCTAGACCAAAATTAGGATGTGGTGGAACCTTGATATTCTTTCAGGATGTCCAACTCCAGGACTCCCGTTTGTAACCATCATAGGATTATGAAATTGTGAAAAGTGATTAACAGCTTAGAAATAATTTCAGGATAATAAAAAGAGAAACAATGAAAAGACAGTAGTCAAGGGCTGGAAGGAACCAGCATTTTTGGCAACAGGATGAAAACAGTATCATATATTCCTTGCAGTCAGTACTCTGTTCTCTGTGTGTGTGTGTGTGTGTGCGCGCACGCATGTGTGTATCGATGGTTATGTTTGTTTCTTTTAACAATTTTTCTTTGCAAAATTATGTTTCCTCATCCCCTTGTCCTCGCCATGTGAAAATAGCCATTCAGGAAGACCTAGTGCCCCTCCCTGGCTGCTGCAGTCCCACTTCCTCTCCCGCCCTGGTTTTTCGGTGCACTTCCGGCCCTTCAACATGCTCTAACCTTGACAGCACTGACGTCAAGAATTGAGGGAGTACACTGAGCCAGACTCAAGCAGGCGGGTTTTGGCTACTAACGTTTCCTGTAGAAGATGGCCTCTTTCTGGCTTAGGCATTCTTCCCCTTCCTGGCCTCATTCCTCCTTGCCAGCCAGTCCTCCACTCTGCTTACACATCATGTGAACCTTTACTAAGCTTGTGATGTTCTTGTCATCTGTATAGTCATCATTTATGTTGAGTTCTGTCACTCTAAGAAGGTTAAGAGATGGCAACCTACCCCTCTCTACAAACATCAGAGTACCATTTTGTTGCACATCCACAAGCAAAAGTTTGCCATGATTTTTCTCGACCACAAGTGTATTCCAGTGAGATCCTGATTGGTGGAGAATGAGGGAAGGGTCAGCGTGGGTACTCTCCCATCCCAAGTTACCAATAACAGTAACAGTGTGTCCTTATCATCCAGGGACACTCCGGAGCCTAAAATGAGGAACAATGTAGCAACTTTAATGCCCAAGCCTACACTGTCCTTCCAAAGTGGGGTTTGTGGATACCCAAAAGATCAAAGCTCTAGATTTAGGATAGTTCATGAAAAAAACCAGACTAGCTACTTCTAGATTTGGGCAGAGGAAAGAGGGACTTGGTAGGGGAGAGAAAAGGAATTGTTCAGGATCCTACAGTGTATTGTTTTTTACTACCTTGCATTATTCTTTCTTACTCTTTAATCTTGTTGAAAAATTCAAGAAGATTATAAGTGACTATGTGAAGGGCAATATTACTATCATTATTGTTTCTTCTTTTCTTTTTCAGGCAAAGATTAGTTCAGCACCAATTGTATAATCTCATAAAACTATGGCATGTTAGAACTGATGGTTTCTTTAGAGTGCATCTAATTCAACCCCTACTTGACAAATGAGAAAAAATCCAGCTCAGAGAAAATAAATGACTTTGCCAAAGTCACATGATTTCCTTATGGCAGTGCGGATAGGAGAATCCACGTGTCTGGACTCCAGACCCACAGGTGCTTGTTATAGGTCTGATATCAGAAGGATTAAGCATGTGAAGGATGGCAGGCCCTGAAATGCTGTTTCCTTCCCACAGTAACTGTAGATGAATAGCACTTTATTGGTAAGCCATGGTGGCTTTTTGTAAGTGTGGTTAACTGAGGAAGTAATGCCTTTGTGTTCCTCATCCCTTTTCAGGATGGTCTAGAAAAATTAAATTCACCACGAATTTGTTCAAGTATCTGCTTCTCAGAGAAGCCTTGACTAATGAATCATCTTAAATACCAGTGTTCTTCCCTTGGCTAGTCCTCTTCCCCTCAACACTCAATAATTGGCTTATGCTGCTTAGTTTTTTTCCATGGCACCAAGTATCACCTGATATATCATAGATTTATTTTTTGTTTCTGTTTTTCTTAAATGGCAGAAAGAACACAAAATATGGAAGATGCTTGTGAAGAACTGAGAAAATTTTTCTAAACATGCTACGGTTGTCTATTGATTTAAAATGCTGTAGAAAAAAACAAAAAGTTCTGATGAGAAGAGTGTAGGATGGGGAAAGAGAGAATAAAGGTAAAGCAGAAGGGAGAATTAAAAACAATTTAATATGAAGGGAGACATTGGACTTGCCCACTAGCAAAGATCTGAATGGGTAACCAAAGAACAGTGACATGGAAATAGAACATTAAACAGAAGGCAACCATGTCAGCTATTTATTGCTGCAATAATGCTATATAACAAACCACCCCAAATTCGGGCTCAAAACAGTAAAACTTATTGACAGGCTCATATGGGCCCATTTACATTTCTGGAGGTCAGTTACCTGTTGGATGATTTAAAATGGTCTCATTTAGGACAACTGGGATAACATGTCTCAGTCCCTCCTATCCCGACTTCCAGCAGGTTACTCAAGGCCTGTTGTCATGGCAGTCATAGAGGAACACTGAGTGTGCAAGAGGAAACACACAGGTCACTTAGAGGTTAGACAGAACTTACATAGCATAATCCACAAGTGGCCCAGGCAAGTAACAGGGACAGAATCAAGGGGTAGTAATATAGATCCAGTCTCTTAAAAGGGGGAGCTTCAAACAGTGTACATAGAGGGAGAGGTAAACAATTGGGTCTTGATTACAGTTTACCACAGCAATCTTGGAGCTCTTGTGGCACAGACCAGGAAAGTCTCTGATTCTCTGCAGTGCCTGTCCTTGAAGGTGGAGGTCTCCCCCAAGGTACCTGGATTTTTGAAAACTCTGATTCTGCATTCAACTAAATATGCATGTATGCATGCAGAAATAGAGTTTTAAAAATTCAAGTTCCCTGGGGAGTATTCTAAACACACACACACACACACACACACGTATGTCACTTCCTTTAACACTGTCTTATAGTCCCCTCATTCAAGAGTACTCTCCAAAGATGCAGAGTGTGCTTCAAGCCCAGTGAAATGGTACCATAAGGAAAATGTAACTCGGATGTATTCTGGCAACATCACAGAATGACATGAGGAAGCATTGTACGTATGGGTGAAGGGCACTCTATCATCTCAATCTCCAGAACTCTTCTGGGGTCTAGAAGCATTTGCTTTCCTCTTCAGTTCCCTGCTCCTGAACCTCCAACAACCTAAAACAAGCCTATTTATTCATTAGAGACTGACTATATTGACCCAGAATCCCAGATGTCCTTTCAAGGTTTTGGGGAGCAGACCCAATCATTCTTTCCTTACTCCTGTGAAGTGGCTGGCAGCAGAGCACACCCTGGATGTGCTGGTCTCCTTATAATCAGGCTAGAATCTAGACAGTCCCTACCATCCAGACATCAGCATTCTTTAAGAGTCCTCAGCTTGGTGTAGTGCTCATTATTTAGAAAAAAAAAAAAAAACTTCATGTGGATACTTCTGTCTCCTCTCTAAAAGCATATTATTCTAGGTGCAAAATAAACTATAAAAAATGAAAACCAAAGGTTTGCTCATCTCCTATGACTCTAGAGGGGAATTCCAATCACATAGAGAACACCCTGTCCCTTCCTCCCACCTTTCCACCCAGCAGAGGAGGAGGAACTAGCCTTGGGGAGGGAATTGTTTCCTGTTCCCCTGTCTGTAAGCACATTTTCCAGATCATTCCTGACTTTTCAATTTCAGAAAGCTCCACTCTAAACGAGGCCCAGTGTTGGACCAGCCTCATGATGTACTTCCTACTTCTCATAGGTAAAATGTTTATCAGCCTGAAGGGAAATGGCAAATGCACAGGGCAATGGGGAGAACATGCACAATGTTGGCTGATAAACAGACTTTTGCTCATGGTTGCTTGGGGGGCAAGCAGTTATTTTCCATGGGCTGTTATCAACAGGAAATCTAACTGTAGTTAGTTCAGCAGGAGATTTTGGCTAGTCTCTTTAAATGAACTTTTGAGAGCCCTTAAGATAACTGTCACTCACCTTCCAGACTCATTAATCATTGACAAGCTGAAGATATCCAGTGAGGAGGAAATGGAGAGGGGGGCACTGAATACATGTCAAACAAATCACACTCTCAAGCTGGCACCCAACTCAAGAAACTCCAATGAAAGACAAAATGTAAGCTAATGTAGCTGATTAAATACTAGCACTGTGACTGTGGCTAGGAAAGGAGAAGGATTGAAGAGTAAAGAAATAGCATGGTTCTGAGATCAAAAACTTGAAACCTTAACTCTCACTTCTTTTCCCTTTACTCCCATCTCCAATGAGAATATATTACCCTGTCTTGGGGAAATAGAGTGGGAAGGTGAGGGAGACACAAAAGGAGATAAAGCTGTAGAATCCTGTGTT
Organism: Suricata suricatta; assembly: GCF_006229205.1. Taxonomy (NCBI): domain Eukaryota; kingdom Metazoa; phylum Chordata; class Mammalia; order Carnivora; family Herpestidae; genus Suricata; species Suricata suricatta. The sequence continues at coordinate 70,746,317 of NC_043711.1, forward strand.
CCTAACTTCCTTAGGGACCAAGGTAGATCTTGAAAGACTTAATTTTGCCCCCATCAACTTTTATGAAGCCTGACTTGGCTGTAATGTTTCTTAAATGCCAGCAGTTTCCAGCCAGGATTTTCCAAGTGCATCTAATTGCCCACTTTATCACAGACACTATCAGCTAAATGGTGTTTCACCTCCGCTGGGCCTAAGGTTGACACCCAGAACTTGTCAGGCAATGGATCACAGAGCCAGTGTGGGGCCCCTTGCACTGCATTCCTGCATGAGGGTGACAGTAAATTATGACATCTGCCAGGAAGATTGGAACATGGCTGTGCTACCGGATGCACCTAAGCTACACAACCAGGAAGGCTTTTAGGATGTAATTGGAAATGCATCTGAGAGCTCTTAAAGGGACAAAGAGCCTCTTTCCCCAGTAACAGTGGAGCAGAGATGAACCCTGGACACTTGATTTTCTCTTCGATTATGTTTAATGACCTATTTATGTTTGCATGCATAATGCTACCTGGCAATTATAAAGTGCTCCAAAATTTCAATTGTGCTTCTATTTATCCTTTCCAGACCCTTAAAGCCACTCGAACAGGAAAGTCTTTATTATGCACAGAGTCTCAGATAAAGAAACTGAGGTGGACTCATGCTAGGTGATTTGGCTTGGGTGAAAAGAAAGTGATAAAAAGTGTGTCATAGCAGAGGTCTCAAATGTAGGTCTTCAAACCCCTCAAAACAGCATTCTTCAGTTTATCAAGATTTTTTTCTACCTTCTTCCTTCCTAAAAGTCTTTTTGTTAATTGCAGCTTTAAAAGTATGGGGTTATATATTTGTACATGTATACCTTTTAGCTTAAATTTTTACAGGACTAACACTGAAAAAGACAAAACAGACACAAACAAAACACCAAAACCAAAATGGAAAAAAAAAATCATCTCTTACTAATTAAACTAGATTTTTTAAAAGAAGCTCATGAGAATAATGCATGAAATTGTCAATGCAAAAAATAACTTTTTAAAACTTTCAGTGGAATAAGTTGATGTTTCAGTCAAATTCTACACAGGATGGGAGGGTGAAGATGTGACTTGAAACATTCTGGACCATGGGGACTTCTTTGAGTTTGGCAGCATGAAGCACTTAAGGGAACGCCAGAGCTAAGAATCTAAGCCTGACATCAGATGACACACAGTGCAGAAGACATTGTTCGTTTCAGTGAATTTTCATAAGGCAAATACCCAGCTCTCTTAAACATATAAAGAAAAAAGGAGGTGGTTTTATAGGTGTGGATACCATAAATGCTGATCTAAAATGGTGACTACATACAAATTGTCTATTAGCACCCCTACTTGTAAACGAGACGTTTGCTTTATCAAGGCTACACAGAAATTTTATGGTGCAAAGAGAAAAAAATATTTGGTTTGATTCTCAACATGGTAACTTATTTTGTTATGACCCAGTGCAAGTCATATAACTTCTCTGTGCTTAATTTTCTGATATTAAAATACAAGTAGTAATATCTAGTTTGTGGGCCTATAATAAGGACTAGATGAAAAATTGGATATAAGAGCACTTTGTAAAGTAATAAAATGCTACTATTTTAATATGAAAACAACCTAGTATTAACTGAAAATTATGCCATGCCCTTCAGGATTGAAAAAGAAAATGTCAGTACTGATTTTATTCCACATTAAGCCACCATTTATTGGGTATTGGCATATCCAAGGTGCTGGTGCCGTCTAAATAGAATATGACATGGTTATGAACACTAGAATGTTAAATTGGTCTAGGTGAAAGCTACCATATATGTATGTGTGTATCTCAGTGTGTTTATTGAATAGTCACTGCCTTAAGAAATTTACAGTGCTTGGTTGATGTGTGTATGTATGCCTATGTGCTCATATGCACAGATAAGAAGATATTACATTGTGATATGTATTATGACAAAATAATTTTATGGGTCTATTTTATGATGAAATTTTCTGGAAGGGCGTTTCCAGCAAGTTTAATATGCATACTTAGTTCTATACCTGGAACTATTTATACATGAATATCATTTTTTTAATAATAGTAGTTCAACATTTAGTGACTTTGGGTAATGTTTTTCCTCACTGTAGTTTTTGACAATATCAGAGGTAAGTGAATAGATATATAACTTAAGTGACCAGGAAATGAAAAGCTGACATGTCATCATAAGCAGGCATGACTGGTAGAATGAGGCTGGTTCACCACAACCAGAAGCAGTAAAATTCTAGGAAAAAATATGAATGGATGTGGCATCTTCTAGCCTTCCTTGTGTCACAGTCAATATTTCAAAAACACTAATAAAATACTACCTATACTCAAATGCCTGGTGGATATATTGAAGAGGGATTTTCTTGTTTTGTTTGTTTGTTTTAATGATTCAGTGGTTTCCTTGACATTCACTCTCAAGTTGCAGTCCTGAAGTCAGAAACTGAAACCTTTTTTTTCTTTCTTCTATTAGTTAAAGCTTTCCAGAAAGAGATAATATCATTTTTTCTGACATAGACACTACGTAATAAATATAATTTATGTAAATTAAGTAGAAGATAAGTATAAATATATTTCATAAGTAATATGTTTTGTACTTTATTATAAATATTCAGTTGCTTAAAATTTTACTAAATAATTACTTGTCTGGGTTCTTTCTTAAGATACATCATGGGCATTATTTTCATGTTAATCGTGGGCTTCCCTAAAAAATCCTGTGAATGCTGTCATTTAGGAGCGTGGAATTTCATTGCCAACATTCCACTCCAGTCCACAACTGCTGAGGTCCTTCATTACAGTTGTTAACACATCACGAAAAACACAATAACATGACCAGAATGGACTCTTCAGTTTTTCAAGTGGTTTGAAAAGCACTGTCCTTTGATTCTTTTATGAGGATTCCATAATTTCTTGGGGTTTTCCATCTACTTTTTGATCACTGGTTCTGCCAGTCTCTCTTCCCAGACAAGAACTGGGACACTTGATGGTGGTTGTGGTAAATTAATAAGGAGAAAAAATAAACAGAAGGCCCTTTTCCCATGTGTTTTTTTTAATGTTGCAAATCTGTTCACTGTACAGTTAATTTGGAGCTTGCAATGCAGGAACTCTGTCTGGCTCTTCTAATTCATCATTCCCTTCTGATGTTATTTCATCCTTAGAGAGTCCACAAGTGGAACTCACAGCAGGCAAGTGTATAGATGGTCCTCTCTCCAGGTTCCCACATTCTTCCAGGACATCTGGGTAGCTAGATGCAGAGGCAAAGCAAAACTTTCTAGAATTTCTACCGTCCAGTCCCATAGGTTTACTATCCAAATTAGTGGTAGGCAAACATTTTCTGTAAATAGCTAGATAGTGTATGTTTTTGGTTTTGCAGGCCATATGGTCTCTGTCACGGTTACTCAGCTCTGCGCCATAGCATGAAAGCAGCCATAGATAATACATCAATGAATAAATATGGCTCTGTTCCAATAAAATTTTATTTATGGACACTACAAGTTAAGTTTCCTATAATACTCATGTGTCTTAAAATATTCTTCTTGTGTTGATTTTTTCCCCCAACAATTTAAATATGAAAACATGCAAAACAAACAGGGGCTGTATCTGGCCCGCAAGCAGTAGTGTGCGAACTACTGATTAAATGATTACGTCCTTCAAATGTATGTCTCAAGCCAGTGCTTACTTTTTGGAGTCTCACAGTTTTTATCTCTACATGTCTGTCCCTCGAACACCATCAGTGCCCGAATGGAAGCTGTGATTCTCTTCTCCCATCGCTTCGTTTGCCCAGGTTTTATTCATCTGAGAAAAATAATTTTCACATCTACAGCTAGAAAACTGCTAACCATTCTAGAGTGTTCTTTTATTGTACACCACATCCAATCCATCACTAAATTCTGTGCATTGTACTTCCACAACATACCTCAAATCTACTTAACTCTCTCCGTGTGGTCCAAGCTACTCTCACCTATTAACTGGATTCCTTTAATAACCCCCTTATTGAGATCTCCCCTTCTCTGTTTCTCTATTAGCTAAGTCTTTGGAAAATGAGGGTTTTTTCACTGTTTCTGAAGTGTATAGAAACTGTGTTATCAATATTGACAATATGTCAGGTAAACTAGAAATTTCCACACCTCCCTGCTCTCAGTGCATTTTGCTGTACAAAATCTGAAGTGAGCTTACTAAATCATTAGTCATGAACTCACTTCTAATTAAATAATCCACACTTCTAATTAAATTATTCAAGGTTATGCCTGAGACAGACTCTACTTTCTCTTCCATCTCTTCACCACCTCTGATCATTCTCATCCGTGTACATTACACTTCAGCACACTGGCTTTCTTTCTGTTCCTGTCCTTTCTTGGCTCCACACTTTTCCCTCACTCTTCTGTCAAGGTAGTTTTTTCCTAGTTCTTATCCTCATCCTTTAAGTTATAACTTAATTATTACTTCTCCAACTGCCTCTTTATCCAAAGTAGGCATCTCAATCTTCTTAGCCTTAATGACTTCCTTTATAGGCTGTATCCCAGTATTTAACAGTTTTGATTGTCTTTTTTTCTTAAACCAGTTCATTGCCTGTCTTCCATATAGAATATAAGTGATGTGAGGGTAGATCCTTGTCTATGAGATTCACGTATCCAAAGGCTCAGTCTAGCACCTAGCAGCTACTAAATAAATGACCTAGTAAATGAATCTGTCCACCTAAACCTGTAGCATCAATGTTAGGTGTATGTCAAAAATTTTTTTAATTTTTGATTTTAGAGCACTTGAGTGGGGGAGAGGGGCAGGAAGAGAGAGAGAGAGAGAGAGAGGGAGAGAGAGAGATAGAGAATGAGAATCTAAGCAGGCTCCACACTAAGCACAGAGCCTGATGCAGGGCTCAATCCCACAATCCTAGGATCATGACCTGAGCTGAAATTAAGGGTTAGACGCTCAACCGACTGTGCCACCTAGGCATCCCAAGTGTATGTCAATTTTTAATTGATATATAAGTGACATTTGGAGAAATTAATCATGGCATGTTTTCATTTTATTTTTAACGGTTTTATGTATTTTTCTATTTATCTACCAAAAAATGAGTACTTTTGTTAGTAGAAGCAACAGAAATGCAAATGTGAAACGGAAATCCATCCTGCTAAAATTTTTGTCTGTAGTTATCTAAATCATATTCTTGAAATCTGCATAGTTACACTGGAACATAGAAAAGATGCAATGTCTAAGGTAAGTAGAGAAGAGGTAGTACGCCACCAGGAGGCTGTCACTGAGAAAAACCGTTAAAGGATCAATTTTATCCCTCAAGTGGAGTTCAGGGGAAGGCCTGTGAAGGATTTGAGAAACGAGATCTTCTCTGTTGAATCACATGTATCCCTAACCTATTCTTACTGCTTTTTCAAAAACATCAGTTGATTTGCAGGATGATTAAGAAGTGATTTAAAAAATGTGCATGAATGGGGGCTAAGAAATGAGTTGAAATACTGTGTCTTTGTGGGCTGTGTAATGTCACCCTCTGAGTCCCGATTTCCTTCTCAGAGTCCAAGAGTAATTTCTCATTATACTCTTATTTTGAAGACTTGGAATATATTTGTAAAGACCTGGCATAATATTTGATACAGACAAGGTATATATAAAAATAAAGTTTCAGTTTATGTGTCATAAATACTAGCTTTTAAAAGAGTCAGTTCCATGAAGTGGAAATGTCTTGTATGTTTGTAATAAAAAGAAAAAGAAATCTAGCTTGAGGAAGACTTGGGCTATTGTAAGTTCCTGAGATGACTTTTTCCACTATGTTCAGAATCCCTACTAATGTTTAAGACAGTATTTACTACATTATGCTGTAATAACCGACAGCTTCTGAAACCCAGCAACAAAAGTTTATAAGTGTTTACTTCCTGTTTATTTTATATTTAGGCTGTGGTAGCTGCACATTAACTGTGACTCTGCTCCACATACACTCTTCATCCCAGAACCTAAGGAGAAGCAGCAGCTTTTCTTTGGTACATATCTTTCTCATTGCAAAAGAAAAGGAAGATAGCTGAGTCATACATGACTCAAAACTTCAGACATGGCATGTGTTACTTTGCTCACATTCCACTGATAAAAGCAAATCACACAGGCAGAGTGGTATCATTGGGCCAGGGAAGTTGCTCCTCCAAGGGAAGTCCCTGCAATTCCCATGGCAACACACAAGATATGTATAATTCTCCTACAAGAAAAGGCTGAATAATTGGTTATAATAAAACAATAGATTTCTCCCCCCCTAAAATTAAAAGGAAAAAAATTAGAAAGCCCTCTAGAGTTACGTGGACATATTTCCTCCACCTGAAAGAAATCAATAAAAACATTGCTTTGTGGAGCCAATGGAATGAGATTTTAGCATAATAGAATATGCTGATTTTTTTTTTACGTAGAAAATTACGTAGCACAGCCTAAGAATACAGTTTCCAGTGACTGATATGGTCTTAGTATGACTGGACAAATGTTAGGTGGGTAGCTCTGGGCAACACTGATTATCACTCTCCCAGGACAGCAAGCAAATTCTCAGAACTGCAGTAAGCCACTGCATTGAGCCTTAGACTAAAGGATTTACAGTCTCCCTTAGACCAACTATAAGATACTGATTAAATACTTTTCCAGAGTTTATTAGATTCAGGCTACCCAGAGTTGACTGTATTATTAGCCAGCAGATTGTATATTCAATTTATACACTCACTCATAAGATATAAAAATAACATATTTCAGCTATCCAAGAAACCAGCACTTCCATTCTCATTTTTAAATTGAAAAACTAATATTGAGGGAGTGAGTCTTGACCTCTGACCCTGATCTGGTAAGAGGAAGACAAGGAAGTGCCCTGGATTCTCATGAAGACCAGTGTACTTAGCATTTCAATTTTCATGTGATTCCACAGTGGCGGAAACATAAACAATTTTATTATGAAGAATTAACAGACTTCTGCACAGAGAAGAATTAATCAAAATAGTTTCTTCCCTCCAGAGCCTTTATAACTGTTATTGTTGGTGATGCTTGTTTTTGAAAAAGTACTCTACTTGTGTGGATAATGCAGTCACTTTAGGCCAAGCAGTTTCAAACTCTTAGTTAAAAATGGGCAATTATTAAAATGACAATTGAAAAATAACTGACCTCTTAACCAAGTTTAATAGTAGTTTACAAAGGAAGTTAATGATTTGCTTCATTAAAAATAATCAAATCAGTTGTGCACATGGATACAATGGTAAAATTCACTTTATATAGAGTATGTATTTTTAGGCTTGAACAACTAGAAAAGCAAGAAAATACATATGGAATATATGTCTTTTTATGCATACAGAAAAAAATTAGCAGGGATTATATCTTAAAAACTAAAGGTCTCTCTCCCTTGTTTCTAACGACCCAGTTAACCTCCCTAGAGTCACTCATTTCTCATATAGACGTCCAGAAATAAGACTATACATTAATGTAAGCTATTGTTGTGGTACCAGCTGAAGAGTGCTAAAAGAGGGTAGCGATGAGGTAAGCATTTTTATACCTGTCAGTTTTTCCAAATGTTGCCATCAAGGGCTGGGGAAAACAGGAGCAGGAATAAAAGAAAAAGACTAAAGAAACAGAGAAGTGTTCCCAAGCATTTCTATGCCATTCTGGGTCTCTTGTCACATTAATTATTTTCATTGGGCTCAAAAAAAACTATGGGGAAAATACTTCTTTTCCAAAATGTTATGGAGCTACAGTTTTTAAAAGGGGAACTGATAGTCTCTGTGGAGAGAACAAGGAATAACGTAAGGCTACCTTTCTGTTGAGAATTGAGAATAAGATTTTAAAAAGAAAGAAAAGGGTACTTTCAAACTCAGAGGGTTTATCATTAAGAAGAGTAGGGAATTGAAGCTTATCCATTCTTTCATAGAAGGAATATTTACTAAACACTTAATATGTGTCTGGTGATGATGTAAGAGTAAACAACATAAATATAACCCCTATGGCCTTAGATGACCTACAAATTCAGTTAGTCAGTAGCCACATGATGAATAGCCCACTTTCTGAAAGCCTATTGAAAAACTATCTTTCAAAAAGAACATTCATTTAAATTATACATTCATCACAAATTACTTTTGATAAAAAATTGCTGTGTATAATGTAATATATTATGAAAATGACAATCAAGAAAATATAACTTAAAATAACAATGATATAGCACTACCCACTTATTTGAATGCTGGCAAGATTCTGAAGCAACAGGAATTCTCATACATTGGTGATATGATACAAAATGATATAGCTCCAGCAGTTTCTTACAAAGCTAGACATACTTTCCTGTCTTCTTGATGTGGGACCTAGTTATGTGACTTGCTTTTTTCAATGGAATGTAAACTTTCATAATGTCTAAACAGAAATATTAGGGTATAAGGTCGGCTTTTATTCTCTTTACTTTCTCTGAGCATGGCATGGCTGAAAGAGGGCTTTTCCCTCAGCCTTTGTTCCAAATTGAGAAGACAGAAGAAAACAGTATTAAAGCAGCTGACATAAAATCTGAGCAAGGCTTAAATGTCTATGATTGTAAGCCATTGAGTTATGGGGAGCATTTGTTACCTCAGCAATGCTGACTAATACAACCTTCCATTTACATATAAAACAGTGAATAAGAGGTCATAAATCCAAAATGTATAATACTAAATCTACATTCAACTGTGTCATCTATTAAAAATAGGTCGAATTTGGATTTAAAATGGTGTGTGTGTGTGCGCGCACATGTATATGTGTGTGTGGTATGTGATGTGTTATTCATTGTATTATCCTATACTTTACTTTGGACACTGACTTCCATGCCATTTCTTGGAAGAATTTATTTATTTACTTATTTTCTCTTTATTTTTTATGATATACAGATCACATCACAATGGCAAGTTTATAAAAAAAAAGTGATGATATGAAATTGGCTGGATTTAGTTGCAATTCACAGATGATACTAGATAAACAAATATAGTTTTCTCACCTTAAGAGCCCAAGACATTTCTTGAATTATCAATGTTAATATGCATATGACAGCCAAGTTGGCTTTCAGCAAATTGGTTGCTTGGTGAATGAATTTTTTCAGTCCGTTGGTATCCTTCCCTATTTTTGCTGCCCTAGAACTTACATTCTAGATTCAGAAGGAACTGAGCTTAGTCCAAGGATTTTAAGCAGTAAGGAAATATTTTATGTGTTCAATTGTATATTTTTACTTACATCGTCTCTAGAACTATCTCCAAGAGAACCTAACATGCATTCACAAAGAGTACCCATAAGAAATGGAAACATGAGTCAAATGTGACTGGCTATACTCAAAGAATTTATATGAAATTAAGTCATCAAATAATCTGTCAGGAACCTGACCAATATGATTACACTGTCATGCTAGAGGAAGGAGTCTGCCTTCTCTTACCCTTAATTTAGCAATGTGACAATGAAGTGGAAAAGGTCCAGGACCATCAGGAGGGAATAGATGGAAGTCAGCCTGGACTAACCTTGTAAGTTCTATAATGTAAAGAATGCAAGAAATGCTGTCAGTGAGACTGAAGTGCTTGGGATTATATATTGCTGGAGATCAGAATCAGCATCTAATATTTCTATCAGGGAGATATTGCCTGATGAGGTCATGCCTTCGCTCTAGATTCTAGAGGGGAAACTTGAGATGTGCTTTAAGTTATTATAAACTGTATGTCTTTCTTGGTCAGTATGAATTCTAGATTACTATCTGATAACTGCACACTTCCTAGAATTCATAGGCCAATGGTCCAAACTGAGTAAACATGGAATCTCTAAAGAAAATGTCCAGAGAAAGATGGGATTTTCTTTGATTGATGATGAGACAAATACCTCCTTACTGTGAGGTGATAGAGAGACATGGTATGTAAAGAGATGTCTTAGAAAGGCAAGACCTGAGTTTTAGAATGTTACAAAAGTGGGGAAGTTTGTCACTTTCCTGGGAAGCCTGAAGGGCTACAGTAGATGGCCACTTCTCAACGCCTCTGGCCAATCCTAACTTTAAACATCTACATTAAAAAATGCACCACCCTTGAGGGATTGTTTGGGACTGGAGCACATGTCCCTAACATCAGGTCCCCCATATGCTCAGTTTAGGCTCTCAATACAGTTTGAGACTTAAGTATCAGCATGGATACTTGAATGGGTAACCAGGGTGACTAGTGGAATAACAAAATTTTTCCAGGATATATGGACATTTTGAACATCTGATGCTATAATTTATGGGTTTATGCTCAGTGGCTAAGAAACATATGAGGACAGGAAAAGTTTGGATTAAGAATGTTCAGAAGCCACAAATTCCAATTCGAGTTTGGTACATCCCTACCTCTCTTAATTTAAAGACAAATAAATGTAAGGCTATGTAACAGTGTTCTGAAACTTCTAAGAATAATATTGTTCTTGGAAATTTCAGATATTAAATTCTTCCAAAAAATCTATTTTGGGGTTATCTATACTTGCCTGGTGTAATAAGTATGGCACTAGTTCACCCATGTGATTATTTAGTAGTGAGACAAGCTCATTAATCTTGATCACTAGTAACATTTGCTGTGAATTTTGTTTCCAAAACCACTGAGCTTGTGTTTCCTACACTGTAGAATGAGGCTAAATCTTCACAATGATTTCATAAGTTTTAAGAGAAAGACTACAACGATGAACCCATGATGCATAAAGGCTGACAAGTCTGTTTCTGAAATATCCTGGATAAATTTTTAAACCAGAGAGGAACAGCAGGGTTTTGGGCTACCTGGGAGAAAGGCAGTCAAGACTGAATCACAGTGACTTAGAGATGGGAATGAGCTCAGGCCAATCACATAATACTTGCTATTGTGTTCTGGCTTAGTCACAGCCAAATTCAGGAAGCACATTCCATTAGACTAAATAAAGCCTCGATCATGTGTAAAATTTCCAGCTTGAATAGGCAGCCATCCTATCACTCATCAGGCTAGATGCATTTAATGGGTGTAATTTCTTCCTCATATTTCTATGCGTTTATTGTTTCATTTTTATTATAGGAATTTGGACATATTATTGAGTTTATTATTTTGTGTTAAACCTCAGCTTAAGTAAATACTGTTCTTCAGGGTGTACATGCAAATATGTTTCCTTTAGATTGTCAAAAGAATGGGGCAATCTGATTCAACTTAACTATGAGATTAGAAGAAAGGAAAAGTGAAAAAAAAACCCCACAAAACTTATCTAGCACCAAGCTGATGGAACTTGAGAGCTTATAGACATTAGAGGGGGATTGTAAAATGTAAATTCCTCAATTCTAGAAGTTCTGATTCTGTAGACTCAAGATGGAATTTAGAAAAATTATATTTAAGAAAGCTTCACAAGTGATTTTGATTTGGTGAAAACTGCCTTGGGTCTCTGTAAACTACATTAAACTTAATTTGTTTAAGTCCTTACTTTGCTTAGAGTAAAAGGAAAGATAGAAGAGGAATGTTCTTTATATTCTATACAGGCCAATTATCCAAAAAGCTGAATGTCAGAAATTATCCCTACAACATTTTAATTTTAAGACTGAACTTCATTTTTCGGACATACTGAGCTGCACAACTCTTAAGTACTATATGAGCTGCTGACCATAGCTTCAGTCTGAAGCAAGTGCTCATTAAGCATGATGAAGATCAGGTGAGTGTAATTATGCACACACACACACACACACACACACACACACACACACACATACATATATGCACATACCTAAAGATGTTATATGTGTAATTTCTGGCAGATTTTCCAAAGTAATGATATGCCCCAAACAAAGGCCTAGAAAATATATACCAAACTAGAGATTTAGACTTTCAATAACGGGATAGGAGGTGAATTATTTAGTTATTTGGAGGGTTGGAGGGAGAGTCAGTCTGGAGCTATTTCTATTACAAATTTCCCAGAACTCCCCCATAAGAGGGCTCTACGACAAAGATTTAAAAGTAAATTGCTCTGGAGGAGAGTTCAGGAAGCACCGACAGAGTAGTAAGGAGCAGTGAGAGTAGCAGGCGAGGCAGTCAATAGGGTGCTTTATCAAACAAGTGATTGTGGACACTGGGGCTCAGTTCTAACTGGGAAACTCTGGGAGACTGTGTAGAATATGTGCTCCAGGATTGGCTTCCTCAGAGGTATCAGGAGCTGGAATTAAGCACTAACTCCTATCAGTCATTGGTTGAAGGCTGCTCGAAGGGAATATTCATTCCCAAGTACTTCCAGCTTGACTCCTGAACAGGCAAATCGAGCTTCAGAGCAAGTCCTCAGGCCAAGGTGCAGTCTCTGGATTTTGGGATACCAGCATGTATACTGAGATGTAAGGGCCAAGGATGCAGGAGGAGTACTGAAAGCCTCAGCTAGAGAGATTTGAAAAATTTAAATCTTTGAAGCTAGCTACTCTTCCTAGTGTAAAGGACACTAGGAAAAAGGACTCAATAGTCAAGAGCCAAGCCTTATATGTTTAATTTGTCTCTTTTATAAAAACATAAAGTCAGGTTAAAGGGCAAGGAGCTATTGGCTGTCCTGATTACCAATCCATGAATAGGTATTAAGTTATCACAGTGATGGACTAGATCTACGGTACCAGTTCACTTGGATTTCCACTTGAGAGTCCTTCTGCCCTAACTGGTGAAATCTCAAATTTTCCTTATCCCCCAAAGTAGGGAATATCCTCAGCAGAAAATTTTTAAGCACCTCTTGCTTGAATGCCCTAGCTATGTTAAATGTTATTGCCTCATCTAGTGTAGATTTCATGGTATAATCTCAGGTATCTGAGCATCACCAGGAATCATTAGAAGGTGGGCAAAAATCCTAAAACTGAATAACATGTAACAAAATGCTAATCACCTGCAATTAGTACTTTGTTTTCTAAAAGAATATGGATTTATACGCCTCTTATTCAGCTGCTTATGTAAAAATTATTTCTCATTTTAAACAAAGAAAAAAGATTATTTTTATTAATGTAAAGTTTCTGCCTCCTCGAAGTACATAATAATTGAATATGTAAAGAGTATCATATAGAAGGAACACCAGGTTTTTAGCCCACCAGGGGAAATCTCATGTGGTTTCATATAGCATTTTAGGAAACCACCTACTCTGGCTGACAGAGAAAGTGAATAAGAATCTTGTGTTATTTTAAATATTCTCAGTACCTTCTCCCAAAATGTTGAAGGAGTGTCCACAGCTGCACAAACTACAGCTTTGCAAAGAATTAAAACCATCCCCTTATTCATGAAGGTCAAACAATTACAGTGCTTATAGACATGATGCCCTAAAGATATATGAATGGAGTCATAGAGGGATTTTCTTTCCACTGGATATTTGCAAACTCATCAGATGGAGACAGTGTAGAAAGTAGCTAGCTAGATTTAGATTTCATTCCACCTCTGGTCTATTCTGAAATTCAGACTTCCTCTTGTGTGCTCTGTGGACCAGAGCAAGCCTGCCTCTGCCTGCCTCTGTCCTGCCTGTCTCTGTCTGTCTGTCTGTCTGTCTGTCTGTCTGTCTGTCTCTCTCCCTCCCTCCCTCTTATTCTTTGTCTCTTATACACACACACACACACACACAAGGCATGATTGTTTGTGTCTTTAAATTCAATTTATTCCCACTTCCACATTTTACCCTAAAGCAATATTTACAAATTGTAGAATGATTTCCTGACTATAGTCATGCCTGGGACTACATTCCAAAGTAATTTAGCTTAAATCTACCAGCTTGGCACTGGGACAATATTGAATGATATCCTAAACTGAGTACCACTTTCTCATTTTCTTTATGATGCGATCTCTGACACATACGAGACTCTTCGCTGTCATTACAAACTATTGTCAAAATCATATTTTCTAAGAGAAAAAATAATTTAAATGTCAACACTTTAATTTGAATATGAGCATAATTTTGCAACTTATACTGCTTATTTTGGTACTTTCTGTATTGTTTTATTAAGACTGCAAAGGCAAAAATTTAGTTGTGAAACACCCCAAATCACCACTGGCTATTGAAATCTTTATGCCTCTGAAATGATAATGCTATAATAAGAGTGTTCAAATTAATGATATGAGATAAGTGGGGCTAGAATGAGTTGAGAGAGGTGCTGATTGATAGTTATAGAAGAAAATTATATGCATACACCCCACATTTAAGTTATACTTTTTAGATTAAAAAAATTTAATTCCATTATAGTTAATGTACAGTGTTATATCCCTGGTATACAATAGAATGACACAATTCTATGTATTACTCCGTGCTCATCATGATAAGTGTGCTCTTAATCCCCTTCATCTATTCTATTCATTCCCCCCTCCCCCACTTTCCTTCTGATAACCGTCAGTACTCTACGGTCAAGAGTCTGTTTCTTGGTTTGCTTTTTTCCCCTTTACTCCTTGGTTTTGTTTCTTAAATTCTACCTGTGAGTAAAATTATATGGTATTTGTATTACTGACTTATTTCACTTAGCAATATCCTTTCTAGCTCAATCTGTGTTGCTGCAAAAGGCAAATTTTATTCCTTTTTATGACTGAATAATATTCCATTGTATATATATCACGTCTTCTTTATTCATTCAACTATCAATGGACACTTGGGCTGCTTGCATATTTTGAAAATAATGCTGCAATAAACATAGGGGTGCAGATATCCCTTTGAATTAGTGTTTATGTATCTTGGGGGTAAATACACAGTAATGTGATTACTGGATCAAAAGGTAGTTTTATCTATAACTTTCTGAGGAACCTCCATACTGTTGTGCTGCTTGTGTTTTGGTTTCAGCCATTCTGACAGATGTGAGGCCATATCTAATTGTAATTTTGGTCTGCATTTCCCTGATGATGAGTGATGTTGAGCATCTTTTCATGTGTCTGTTGGCCATCTGTATATCTTCTTTGTAAAAATATCTGTTCATGTCTCCTGCCCATTTTTAAATTGGATTGTTTGTGTTTTGGGTGTTAATTTTTATCAGTTTTTTTATACATTTTGGATACTAACCCTTTATTGGATATGTCACTTGCAAATATCTTATCCCAGTCAGTAGGTTATCTTTCAGTTTTGTCGATTGTTTCCTTTGCTGTGCAGACGGTTTTTGTTTTGGTGTAGTTCCAATAGTTTAATTTTGCTTTTATTTCCCCTGACTCAGTAGACATATACATTGCTATGGCCAATGTCAGAAAAATTACTACCTGTGTTGTCTTATGGATTTTTATAGTTTCAGGTCTCAAATTTAGGTGTTTAATCCATTTTGAGTCTATTTCTGTGTATGGTATAAGAAAGTAGATCAGTTTCAGTTTTATGTAACTTTCAGTTTTCCCAACATCATTTGTGGAAGAGATTTTATTTTCCCCGTTGGATATTCTTTCCTGCCTTGTTAAAGATTAGTTGACCATATAATTGTGGGCTTGTTTCTGGGTTTTCTATGCTGTTTTATTGATCTATGTGTCTGTTTTTTGTGTCAGTACCATACTGTTTTGGTTACTAAGCTTGATAATATAACTTAGAGTGTGGAATTGTGATAACTCCAGCTTTGCTTTTCTTTTTCAAGATTACTTTGGCTATGCAAGGTCTTTTGTGGTTCCATACACATTTTAAGATTGTTTTAGTTCTGTGAAAGATGCTAGTGGTATTTCAGTAGGAATTTACATTAACTCTGTAGATTGCTTTGGGTAGTATGGACATTTTAACAATATTTGTTTTTCCAATCCATGAACATGAACATTTTTCATTTCTTTGTGTCATCTTAAACCTCTTTGTTTAAATATCATTTATTGTCAAGTTGGCTAACATACAGTGTGAAAAGTGTGCTATTGGTTTTTGGGGTAGATTCACATGGTTCATTGCTTACAAGCAACACCCAGTGCTCATCTTAACAAGTGCTCTCCTCAATGCGCCCATCACTCATTTTCCCCTCTTGAGCCCAATCCACCATCAACTCTCAGTTTCTTCTCTGTATTTAAGAGACTTTTATGGTGTCCCTCCCTCCCTCTCTGTTTGTGATTATTTTTTCCCCATTCCTTCCCCCATGGTCTTCTGTTAAGTTCCTCAAAATCCACATATGAATGAAAATATACTTCTGCCTTTTTCTAACTTATTTCACACAGCTAATACCTTCTAATTCAAGCCACGTTGCTGCAAATGGCATGATTTCATTCATTCTCATTGCCAAGTAGTAGTCCATTTTATATATAAACCACATCTTTTTTTTTATTAATAGGTATTACCAAGTTGGGTTCCATGTAACACCCAGTGCTCTTCCCCACAAGTGCCCCTCTCCATGACCATCACCCTTCTTCCCCTTCCCCCCCTCCCACTTCAGCCCTCAGTTTGTTCTCAGCATTCAAAGGTCTCTCATGATTTGTCTCACTCCCTCTCCCCAAATCTTTTCCCCCTCTTTCCCCTTCCCATGGTCTCCTGTTAGGTTTCTCCTGTTAGACCTGTGAGAGACAACATATGGTATCTGTCCTTCTCTGCTTGACTTATTTCACTTAGCATGACACCCTCGAGGTCCATCCATTTTGCTACAAATAGCCAGATTTCATTCTTTCTCATTGCCATGTAATACTCCATTGTATATATATATATATGTACCACATCTTCTAGATCCATTCTTCAGTTGATGGACATTTAAGCTCTTTCTATGATTTGACTATTGTTTAAAGTGCCACTATGAACATTGGGGTACATGTGCCCCTATGTATCAGCACTTCTGTATCCCTTGGGAAGATCCCCAACAGTGCTATTGCTGGGTCATATGGGAGTTCTACTGATAGTTTTTTGAGGAACCTCCACACTGTTTTCCAGAGCGGCTCCACCAGTTTACATTCCCACCAACAGTGTAGGAGGGTGCCCGTTTCTCCACATCCTCACCAGCATCTATGGTCTCTTGACTTGTTCATTTTAGCCACTCTGACCAGTGTGGGGTGGTATCTCAGTGTGGCTTTGATTTGTATTTCCCTGATGATGAGTGAGGCTGAGCATTATTTCATGTGTCTGTTGACCATCTGGATGTCGTTTTTGGAGAAGTGTCTGTTCATGTCTTCTGCATTTCTTCACTGGATTATGTGTTTTTAGGGTGTGGAGTTTGGCGAGTTTCTTATAGATTGTGGGTACTAGCCCTTTATCCGATATGCCATTTGCAGCTATCTTTTCCCATTCTGTCAGTTGCCTATTAGATTTTTTTATTGTTTCCTTTGCAGTGCAGAAGCTTTTAATCTTGATGAGGTCCCAATAGTTCATTTTTTCTCTGGATTCCCTTGCCTTTTGGGTTGTGTTGAGTAGGAAATTGCTGTGATTGAGAACAAGGAGACTATTTCCTGCTTTCTCCTCTAGGGTTTTGATGGTTTCCTGTCTCACATTCAGGTCCTTCAGCCATTTTGAGGTTTTTTTGTGTATGGTGTAAGACAGTGGTCTAGTTTCATTCTTCTGCATGTTGCTGTCCAGCTTTCCCAGCACCACCTGTTGAAGAGGCTGTCTTCTTTCCATTGGATACTCTTTCCTGCTTTGTCAAAAATTAATTGGCCATACATTTGTGGGCCCAGTTCTGGGTTCTCTATCCTATTCCATTGGTCTATGTGTCTATACCATACTGTCTTGATGATGACAGCTTTGTAGTAGAGGCTAAAGTCTTGGATTGTTTGTGATGCCTCCCATTTTGATTTTCTTCTTCAATATTACTTTGGCTATTTGGGTTTTTTTGTTGTTCCATATGAATTTTAAGATAATTTGTTCTAGCTTTGAGAATAATGTTGGTGTAATTTTGATGGGGATTACATTGAATGTGTAAGTTGTTTGGGTAATAATGACATTTTAATAATGTTTATTCTTCTGACCCATGAGCATGGAATGTTTTCCATTTCTTTGTCTTCTTCCATTTCTTTCTTAAGCTTTCTATAGGTTTCTTTTACATCTTTGGTTAGGTTTATTCCTAGGTATTGTATGGTTTTTCGTGTAATTGTGAATGGGATCAGTTTCTTGATTTCTTATTCTGCTGCTTCATTTTTGATGTATAAAAATGCAACTGATTTATGTACATTGATTTTGTAGCCTGTGACTTTACTGAATTTATGGATCAGTTCTAGAAGGCTTCTGGTGGAGTCTATCAGGTTTTCTATGTGGAGTATCCTGTCATCTGCAAAAAGTGGAAGTTTGACTTCATCTTTGCCACTTCTGATGCCTTTTGTTTCCTTTGTGTGATTGCTGATGCTAGGACTTCCAGCACTTTGTTAAACAACAGTGGTGAGAGTGGACGTCCCGTGAGAAGGATATGAATGATTTTTAAAAATTTTTAATGTTTTTAAAAATTTATTATTGAGACTGAAACAGAGCATGAATAGGGGAGGTGCAGAGAGAGAGGAAGACACAGAATCCGAGGCAGGCTCCAGTCTCTGAGCTGTCAGCACAGAGCCTGATGCAGGGCCCGAACCTTCCAACCATGAGATCATGACCTGAGCCAAGGTTGGCCACCCAACCGACTGAGTGACCCAGACACCCTGTGAATGATTTTTTTAATGGATCACTGGATTCAGTTTGTTTGTATTTTTTGAGTATTTTTGCATGTATGTTCAACAGAGATATTAGCCTGTAGTTCTTTTCTGCATGTGTTGTGTCTTTCTCTGGCTTTGGTATCAGGATAATACTGGCCTCATAGAATTAATTTGGAATCTTTCCTTCCTCTTCTATTTTTGGAATAACTTGAGAAGAATAGATATTAACTCTTCTTTAAATGTTTGGAAGACTTCACCTGAGAAGTCATCTGGCCCAGGACTTTTGTTTGTTGGGAATTTTTATTTTTTATTCTTGATTCAATTTCTTTGCTGGTAATTAGTGTTGCTCCAATTTTCTATTTATTTCATTAAGTTTTGGTAGGTTATATGTTTCTATAAATTTAAACACCACTTCTAGGTTCAATTTGCTGGCATATAATTTTTCATAATATTCTATTACAACTATATATTTATGGTAGGGTTTTTTTTCTCCTCTTTCGTTTGTGATTTTATTTTTGTCTTTTTCTTCTCTCTCCCTCTCTCTCTGTCTCTCTTTTTGATGACTCTGGCTAAAGGTTTGTCACTTTTGTTGATCTTTTCATAGAAAGAGTTCCTGGTCTCATAGATCTGTTATACCGAATTTTTCTAAGTTTAACACCTCTATCAGCTCTCATCTTTATTATTCCGTTCCTTCTGCTGGTTTAGAGTTCTATTTGTTGTTCTTTTTCTAAGCTTCTTTACATAAAATGTTAGGTTGTTCGCTTGAGATTTTTCTTGCTTCTTGAGGTGAGCCTGCATTGCTATAAACTTCCCTCTTAGAACAGCTTTTGCTGCATCCCAAGGGTTTTGGCCACTGTGTTTTCATTTTCATTTGTTTCCATGTATTATTTGATTTATTCTTTGATTTCTTGGCTGACACTTTCATTATTTACTAATATGTTATTTAACCCCCTTGTATTTGTGCTCTTTCAAGTTGTTTTCTTGTGTTTGATTTCTAGTTTCATAGTGTTATAGTCAGAAAAGGAGCTTTTTAATTGGTTGAGACTTGTGGCTTATTCTGGAGAATGTTCCATATGCACTTGAAAAGAATGTGTATTTTGCTGTTTTAGAATAAAATGATGTAAATATATCTGTTAAGTCCATGTGGTCCAGTGTGTCATTCAAAGCCATAGTTTCCTTATTGACTTTGGATGATCTGTTCATTGATGTAAGTGGGTCAGTTAACATTTTTCAAATGTGTCTCACTTTGGATACAGAAGTGGAGAATGATGAGGGAAATGCAGAGCAAGAAAGGGAAAGGACATTTAAGTAAGACAAAAACAGGCATTGCTGAGGGTTCAGAGTAAGAGAGACAGTGAAAGAATGAATAATCTTGATCTTAGTACCTTCCCCTGTGAAATGCTGGTGTTGACTAGGATGGTCTCTAAGGATTAAGTAATTCTAAATTTTTAAATTTTTTATGTTTATTTATTTATGAGAGAGAGAGAGACAGAGCATGAGCAGGGAAGGAGCAGAGAGAGAGAATCAGAAGCAGGCTCCAGGCTCTGAGATGTCTGCATACAGCCCGATGTGAGCCTCAAACTCACAAACCATGAGATCATGACCTGAGCAGAAGTCAGACACTTAACCAACTAAGCCACCCAGGCACCCCAATAATTCTAAATAATTTTAACAATTTCTAAGTTCTTTGCTTTTAAAGTGAGAATGTGATTTTAGCCACCAGCCAATGAAATATCTCAAAATGACTGTCTCTCATATGTTTAATGTTTGGATAAAAATAACTCCTTATAAAATGATTTGTGAGGACTGCCTTACAGCTTTTTGGCATTTTTATACACAAAGATCAAATTATTAACTGTTCAAGCTTTGTAAAGGACTTAAGAAAAATTACCAAGTGATAGAATACAGGTTCTGGGTCATTCTGTGTACTTTAGGGCTATATAGCCAGGATGCCTGCTGAAGTTCAGGTATTACCTGCACATTGACAATCTCCAGTTCAAGTTTACCATAATATATCTGGGGTTTAAACCAAGGACTTAAGAATTCTGAGCCTCATGATGCCATTATTCACCCTCAACATAGCCCTTCTAATAAAGATACTTTATACTGGATAGAGATTCTTTGTCCAATAATTTGCTTAGTTTGTTTTAATCATTGTTTCAGTCCAGATCAATTTAGACAAGCCTGAAAGAATTTTCTATTTTTAGGACCAGTTAGTCAGAGGGAGAAACTCATAGGGGAATACTAACATAGTACCTTCTTAAAGTTACTGAAAGCTACTAAAATAGAAGTGCTCAGGAAACAGCATATGCATCCATACATACTGAGATGTTTCTGATCGAATAATAACCATTGCTTTAATCTTAAAGATTCACATTTCTATGCCTTTGTTTGGACTCATAATTTCTTTCATGTGGCCAAAGGAGCTCCTATAATGCTAGCATTATAAATTTTTGAGGCTCAGATATGGAGCAACTCCATATTCAGACTTCTCGGAGCTCCTCTGACTTATATTAAGTAAATCTTCCTTACTGTCCCAGGTCCTTCTCTAGTCCACATCCCTTAGTAGATAAAAATGTAACTGTACATCATCTAATGGCCAGGTGATGAGTCTAGGCTTCCAGAACATAAAGACAAAAAAGTCAATATTAGGTGATTTAAAGTGAAATTTAGGCCTTTGTTTCCTCCAGACTTTGTCATTTGGAGTAGGGTAGGTAACAGGAAAAAAACTTTATGGAATATAAGGGTGGCTCTATATGTAAAAAAGAAAAAGTAAAAAACTCTCAGTGTTTCATGATTTCAAGGCCAAATGGCAACAGAAAAGCTGTACTGTTTGTTTTGTTGATCCTTCCAACTGTGCTAGAAATCCCAAGGGGAGTGTCAGCTCAAGCAAATTAAGCTGGTGTATCCACTATTTCACAAAGTCCAAGCTGGAGTCAGCATCCTGCCAAGTGAATATGTCTCATTAGAGGTATTTCCATTAATGTACCATCCTCTTGTGGTTTGGGTCAGCTCAGTGGCCAAACAGCACTCCTACATACTGGCAAGGTACAGGCACCCACCAGACCACATCATAATATCCACTGGAAAATTAAAAGACAGGAGAAATATGTCAGAGCTATACATTTTGGTTAATTCATTGTGTATATTAAATGTATGGCTCATAAGTATGTTGAAAATGGATAAATGTTTACTGGTGCATTTTGTCTCAGTCTTGGGTAACCTAAACCTAACTGAATATAAAAAGAACAATTCTTAAAAGTTACCCAGACAGAAATTTGAATATTTGTAAAATAATTATTTGTAAACAGGATACATTTCCTATATGTTGAACCACTCTTGTACATTTTATATAGGATTTGATTTATCTAGATCTGGTTTAAATGCATTCTTTACAAAAAGACCTATAACACAAATTATTTTTGGATCTTAGAGGAAATAATTTATATTTAACTTAAGTCATAAAACCAAAGCTCCAGTGAATTGGAAATGCAATAAAACTTGTTCCTGTTCCAATATATGTCTGGAAATCAGGAGGCAAAAGCAGATTTCAGTTCATTGTTGAAAACAAAATAACTTGATATGGAGTGAGAGAAATTTCATCATTTTTGGTTGCTGAATAATGAATTCCTTAATATCTATAAATGTACAGCATATGTGTCAAAAAGAACAGTATAAATATTAGATGGAATAGAACAATATCTGGGTAGAGATCCCAAAAGAAAAAACTCAATGTCCACAGCATCTTATCACCACCTAAAAGAGCATGATTAGGTGGTAAAATGCATTCCATTTGGGGTATTCTAGAGAAATGCAATCTTTGCATGGTTTACACTCTTTAGAGACTATTTCTTAAAGAGCATGAGAACAAGCCATGGCCATATTTTAGAAATCTTCCTTGAAAGAGCAGTAATTTAGATGAGAAAGAGGTCCAGGGTGGCATTTATTTTGTCATTCATTCCTGTGTGAATCAAAGCACACAGAATGAGCAAAAAACAAAAACCATTACCATGAAATGTATGTGCCTTACCACTGTGGATGTTTTTCTTTTTTGTGAGAAAAATGAAAAAAAAATCTACTCCTAAAAGGAGATAGTCCAAGCAATTTAAAGGAAAGAAAACAAGGTTGAAAGCAGCAATACATTAAGTACTTCAAAAGTAGTAATAAGATTGATTCTAGAAATTGGGAATATATAGTGTTAAATCTTGCCTTTGCTTTTGTGAAGAGCAAAGTGATATTTGTGTTAGAAAAAGCCAAAAGAAAGTCATGAGAGTCAGAATTACTACATGTGAAAGGAAATGGGTAACAATAGGTTTAGAGTACTCAGGAGCAGGGAAGTTTGGTGGTTAATTTCAGGAAGTAGGATTCTCAAAAGAAAATGGATAGGATCCAGTAGTCACTCTAAATGTCAATGGACTAAATGCTCCAATCAAAAAACATAGGGTAACAGAATGGATAAGAAAACAAGATCCGTCTATATGCTATTTACAAGAGGCTCACTTTAGACCTAAAGACACCTTTAGATTGAAAGTAAGGGGGTGGAGAACCATCTATCATGCTAAATTCAGAACATTTCATCCTAAAGCAGAGTATAATTTCTTCTCCAATGCACAAGGAACTTTCTCCAAAACAGATCACATAGTGGTACACAAATCAGCTGTCAACAAGTACAAAAAGATCAAGATTGGGGTGCCTGGGTGGCTCAGTCGGCTAAGCCTCCGACTTCAGCTCAGGTCAGATCTCAGGTTCCTGTGTTTGAGCCCCGCGTCAGGCCCTGTGCTGACAGCCAGCTCAGAGCCTGGAGCCTGCTTCCGGTTCTGTGTCTCCTTCTCTCTCTGACCCTCCCCCTCTCATGCTCTGTCTCTCTCTGTATCAAAAATAAATAAAACATGAAAATATTTTTTTAAAGATCGAGATCATATTTTCAGACCACAATGCTATGAAACTCAAAATCAAGAAAAAATTTGGAAAGATAACAAATATGTGGAGACTAAAGAACATCCTACTAAAGAATGCATAGGCTAACCAAGAAGTTAAAGAGTAAATTAAAAAGTACATGGGAGCCAATGAAAATGATAATGCCACAGCCCAAAACCTCTGGGATGCAGCAAAGGCAGTCATGAGAGGGAAGTATATAGCAAGCCAGGCCTTCCTAAAGAAGGAAGAAAGATCTCAGATACACAACCTAACCTTACACCTCAAAGAGCTGGAAAAAAGAACAGCAAATAAACCCCAAAACCAGCAGAAGAAATATTAAAGAATGGCACAGAAATCAATGCTATTGAAACCAAACAATAACAACAACAGAAACCAGTAGAACAGATTAATGAAACCAAACACTGGTTCTTTGAAAGAATTAACAAAATTGATAAACCACTAGCGAATTTTATCAAAAAAAAAAAGGAAAGGACCCAAATAGATAAAATCAAGAATGAAAGAGGAGAGATCACAACCAACACAGCAGAATTTATGCCAGGGATGCAGGACTGGTTCAATACCCACAAAGCAATCAATGTGATTCATGACATCAGTAAAAGAAAGGACAAGAACTACATGATCCTCTCAATAAATGCAGAGAAAGCATTTGACAAAATACAACAGCATCCCTTCTTGATAAAAACCCTTAAGAAAGTAGAGATAGAAGGATCATACCTTGAGATCATAAAGGCCATATATGAAAGACTGAATGAATGCTAATATAATCCTCAATGGGGAAAAAACTGAGAGCTTTCCCCCTAAGGTCAAGAACAAGACAGGGAAGTCCCCTCTTACCACTGTTATTCAATGTAGTATTGGAAGTCTTAGCCTCAGACAACACAAAGAAATAATCCAAATCATCCAGGAGGGGGTTAAACTTTTTTACTCTTCACAGATGACATGATACTCTATATGGAAAACCCAAAATATTCCACCAAAAATCTTCTAGAACTGACCCATGAAATCAGCAAAGTGACAGGATATAAAATCAATGCACAGAAATCAGTTGCATTCCTATACACTAACAATGAAGCAACAGAAAGAGAAATCAAGGAATAATACCAAGGAATACCTAGGAATAAATCTAACCAAAGAGGTTAAATCTATACACTGAAAACTATAGATAGCTTATGAAATAGAAGACACACACACAAAAATGTCCCTATTATAAAATAGGGACATTTGATAGTGATACATAAAAGTAAGACGTTCTGCATTACACCTTCTCTTGGAGCCAACCTACTTTACAGGAGAGTGGCAAACAGCAGAGATAGAAGATTCCATTAAGTGTCATAAAGAAAGAACATGAGAACTATGAGTTTGTGACATGGCAACTAGAGGTTAAACTTAGGAATCTGCCTTTGTTGTGAGTGTTCTAAACTATATAGAATTCTAATATACCCCTTTCTATTAAACAAAACAAAAGCAACACAGACCCATCAAATTCGGAAAACTTCTTAATAGCATTTGATATCCACAACTTCTATCAGTTAGTATAGCACAGGTACAGTGGCATTAAATCTTGATAAAATTTAGTTTTAGGAATACCTAGTGACTTATTGCCTTAGACACCTCAAATTTTATAAGACTTCTAATATAAATATGTGTTTAACAACCCCATTTACACTACATCTTAGTCATCAGCAAACAACGGATCAGTGAAATCAATAACGATGTACTGCATGTTCCCTATAAACTGGAATGGTGGATTTGGATACATATGTAATTCTTGTCATCAGAAGCTGAGGTGGGTTGGTGTTCCACCCTTATCTTCTTGGCATTCACAGCTGCCATATTATCTGAAGGCCTATGACTATAATCACCTACCTCTCTTGGCCTGAGAGCACTCTCTGGTAAAGAGCATACTTGGCCTGTACATGCCAGAAGTGCCAGGGAGTTAACTACCTCACATGAGGCACCCTTCAATGATCGACAAAAGTTAGAGGATAAATGTCCCATTTCCTCACCCTTTGGGTGGAACAATTCAGACGTGTGCTCTGCAGATTCTCCCAGAGGTCCTCAGTGGAATTATGTTCCAGTTGCTGGCAGTGGTTAAGCTCAGTAATGTGCCTCAAACTGCCTGCCTACTATTCCCCGTCTCACTTCTCAATTCCTCTGTCAGTGCTCCCTGGAATCACATCTTTAATACTCAAACCCTCATGTGAGGTTCTGCTTCTGGGGAATCCCAACCTAAGACAAACTCACAGCCTATTTATGAAGATAGGACAATAGATCTTGAAAACAAACAGCAGTAATTAAATGTTAGGCTGTGACAGGAATTAACTTCCATGAAAGAAGAGGATAAATTAGGCCAAAGATGACAGATATATTTTGTAATTTGGGGAGGAAATGGAATATTTTGCCAGACTCTGGAGGATATAGTGGCTTTTCAGCTGGATGTGAGAGGTGAGAGGTATTAGGAGTCAGGAAAAGAGCATAGAGTGTTTGAGGATTGAGTGGGGACAGGTTGTTTCAGAAACAACTCTGATGAAAGTTGACCCAGAAACTTACTGGTAGGTATAAGATGCCATCATAAAGTATCCTCTGTTATTTCCTGTATGGCCAACAAAAGGTTTAGAGTTTAGAAATAAATGATCCCTCTACTCCCACCTCCCTATGGCAAATCTCCAGGAATCACAATTTGTGTGTAGTGGATACTATTGGTGTACTCACTTGGGTCTGTATTACTGACTGAGGTATTAATTCCCCAGCTATTGTTGGTTACTAATTGCTCTCCACTGCCCCTTCTCTGAAGTAGTACCCCTGGCTGAATGGGTGACCCCTTGGCCTGGGAGATTGCTCATTGCTCCTCACAATGACTTCCTGCAACCGATGACTGACATTAATGAAAAGGGGGTACAAAATGCTGAACCCCAAGCCTTTATATAATGCATCTCATATTCCAGGGCTCCCATAGGATAAGGCAAGATGATAAGATCAGGGTAAGATGGCTTACCCTGCTTCTCTGACCCCCTGCTCATTAAAGGTACACCTTCAGTAAAGTACATGCAACCAAATCCCTTCCCAGGCTCTTCTTAGGAACCTGATCCAAGACCCCACATGTATGACCAGAGAAGGCCTTCTTCATAAGCCCACTGGGAAGGCCTTGTGGCTCACTTAGTCCTTTTTGGACCTCTGTTGGCTCTCTACTGAAGATGAATTACTTTCCCCCTTTTTGAAGCCATACTTAGTCAGCTGCAAACTTTCTCATAATCTGCTATTAACCTAAGCAGAATGCACTGCCTAAAATGACCCCATCCATTCAAGGTCCAGCAGGCTACTGACTGATAAGGTGGACGTGACCTCTGGCAGAAACAAATCTCCAATAATAGTAGCACAAAGACATCGGAACTGTTTTTTGGGCCAAACTACTCCACCCACACACAGTGGAAATAATGAGCAGGTGACTTTCTGAGATGCCTAAAAATGAATCCTGCAGGAAAGCTTGGAAGAAAAGAACCATAAAATTTTTATATACCAAATCTCAGGATCAACTTAAGGGATTGATGTGTGGGAGGCCCTTGTCCCAGGTCCTCAGTGCATTGCCTAAACCCTCCATCAAACTAAAAACAAAGCAAAACAAAGCACAGTCCCACTGTGCCTGATACTCCCCAGATGACTTTAAATGAATACACACAGATTATTAGAACATGTTTTTCTTTCTTTCCTGTTTTTGTTTTTTTTCTTTTAAAAGGGCATTCTTCAAACTCATTGTGACATTGTAGCGCCTGTTGTGACTATGTTGTATAAATGGGGTGCCTCTCCCTCTGCCACTATGTGGTTTTTATTCAATGAACAGATATATGCTTCAACATTACCCTAAGTAGGCTAAAACAGGAAGTTTATCTGTAGCTCATATGCACATAAAAGGTTACTTACTGCATTTCTAATCCAAGAAGCAATGGTTTGGCCCCTTGAGGGTGAGAATGCATTTGAGACCCCAGCACCAAATAATAGGGCAGTTATATATGAAACATTCAGAGAAGTGTGTTGTACAAAACAAGCCAACAATTCAGCTCTCAGGATACTATTATCAAAAGACCTATGTTAGAGCAGCATTATTTGTAAGAGCCCCAAACTCGAAACTACCCAAATGCTAATCAACATGAAACTGTTATATTTGCATATAACAGATTACCCTAAAGAGGAAGAATGAACAGTGTCCACATGTATCTTACTGCCTGAATTTCAAAACATAATGTTGATCAAAAAGAGACAGATACAAATAAACAGTAAAATAGGCACAAACTAATCTGTAGTTTTACACTCTGGATAGTGGTTTACTCTTGAGGGAATGGGAGATAGGAACTGGAAGGGAGCATGATGGCACTTGGGCACCAACAATGTTCTGTTTATACTTTTGGTGCTGGTTACGTGGGTGTGTTCATGTTGGAAAAAAATCATCAAACTGTATAGGTACAACTTTTACACCTCTGTGTGTGTTATTATTACCAAAAATTAAAAGTATATGTCGTCAATTGAACTGAAATGTTCTGTTATTTTGGGTCATTCAGACTTCTCTTTCTTAAATATCAATAATCAAATGCCAAGTGGTTAAACAAAAAATGAGTTAACTAGAATTCCTGTTTTTAGTTTACACTGGGAAGTACTGCTGAATAAACATAAATGACTGATTCATAAGATTCAGGGAAAAATAGAACAGACTAATTGGGGGGAGGAGCAAGGATAACATTAATTTGTTAGGTAATTTTGAGTTATAAAGATATAAACATTCTGTTAAATTATAGGACTTTAAGTTGGGAGGGGACTTGGAGAATTACTAACAGAGGCCACACATTTTACAGATAAGAAAACTGACCTTAAGAGGTTAAACAATAGGCCCAAGGTCACATGTGTGGTTAGCAGCAGCCTCAGAGGAGGTCCAAGGTCCTTTTTCTCTAGACTACAAAACCTCCTTGTTTTCCAGACCTTCTGAGAAAGTTTGTGAATACATTTAAAATGTCTGTTTTCACAGTTTTAAAAATTTACTCATTTACCCCCTATTGGTACAACCCACAGAATATGATCTGACTCAACACCCTGTGCCCTAATCAGTCAGCAGTCAAGTCAGCAGACTATTGGTATTTCTGCTTCAACTTAATAGTTGATTTTAATTAACTTATGGTTTATGTGCTCATTAAAACCCTTTATTTAGCTCCTCCCCAACATGCTTAAAATCAACAAATATTCCCAGCAACTAAGATAGTTGAGTTACTCAGGGATACTTTTCAAAAGCAGTAACATTTTCACAGTTCTTGAGGGAATAACAATGTCCTGGAGAAAATATCTCTGAAGTTTGCTACAGAGATTCAGAACCATAACTTCTTTCCATTACTATCTGTAGAGAGTTTTAAGCACTGTGATCCAGTGGCTCCCTAGACCTCCCAAGTCAGATTCTTTAGGGACAGGATATGGGGCATCTGAATACTTTAAAAGTCCGTGGGTGGGGTTCCTGGGTGGCTCAGTCAGTTAAGTGTCCGGCTTCAGCTCAGGTCATGATCTCATGGTTCATGGGTTCGAGCCCTGCATCAGGCTCTGTACTGACAGCTAGCTCAGAGTCTGGAGCCTGCTTCTGATTCTCTGTCTCCCTCTCTCTCTGACCCTCCACTGCTCGCACTGTCTCTGTCTCTCAAAAATAAAAAAGATTAAAAGAAATTTCAAAAGCCATGGGTGATTCTGGTGTAGATCGTGGTTGGAAAAGACTGCTCCATTGCTCCTCTATGGCACAGTGCTCACCATTCTCTCTGTGATCATTCAAATATGTGAATATTTAACAAGTGAAGCAGTAACTGACAAATGGCTGTCTCAACTGAACCAAACTAAAGAAAAAGCAGGATATAAAAATGGTCAAATTAACAATAAGAGATTCAGCCAGGACGCAGAGTCCAAAGTCAGAGTCTCCTGTGAAAGTCAGAGAAGGCTATGTGAATGAAATAAAAATGGATTGTCAAACTGAAACTCATCATATTTGAATTTTTTAGAGATATTTCTTTTTATATAAGTAAATGAGTGTTACCTTATATAGCTAAATGAGTGTTACCACAATATAGAATAATTTGAATTCCATAAGAGATATAAAATATCAACATCATTAGTCATCAATAATTACTGACTTCATTGGTTCATTAATGAATTCATATGTATTGAGTCAACTATATAGTAATTTTAAATGTAACTGAGATATTTAATGACTCTAAGAATTTTATATGTAGTGGGATGTTAGATGAGTAAATAGATTCTGTAATATGGTGCCAAGGCAAGGGCTAAAGATGTGCAAAGGAGAGATCCTGCCCCAGAGAGACCTGGTCATGTGAAGTAACTGCTAAGTTAAGTCTCAGGATAAGCATGAAAAGGCAACATGGAAAGAGAAAAAAAGAGGGGGGGAGATGTGTTTACTTACACATAGGCAGAAACCCTATAGCACAGGATTAGAAAGATGCTATTGAGTTTACACGCTGTCAGAAAGTTCAGTAGGATATGAACACAGGGCTCATAAATTCAGGAAACTCATCTCCTCAGCTCACACATTCCCTTCTCATGTTCTCTCTCATCTATCCTGGACACATATATTTTATGAGTTCCTTTTGGACAGGTACCATGTGTAGCTGGTTTGCAAATATATTTCATAACTTACTGTGTGGTAGATTCTCAATACATACTTCTGAATGATTTTTTTCCAGCTGCTGCAATCTATCGTAATTGAGGAAACAGAGGTCTGGGGAGATATAGTAGACTGTCTAAGATCACATACAGTCTAGGGGCCAAACCAGATATTAAAACAATTTTGGGAGCCACTGCTATGTCTACCTCTGCCACACAACTCCCATTCAAATCCTGAATTATAGGACTCTCTTCAGCTTTCTGTGAATGTATCCCAAGAATATTGGGAATGGAAAATTTATTTGAATTAATGATTTATTAAAGCAAGTACTGGCTATTGGCATTATTGAATTCACCATAGAGAATGTGTCTAGACTAATGAATACATGATTCAGGAATATTATAATAACTAAACCATCTTTAAAAGTTGACCCCTGATGAAGAAGGAAGAAGGCAGGAAAGTAGGAGGACCCTAGGCTCACCTTGGCCCACAAACAACTAGGTAACCATCAAATCATCTTAAATACCCCAGAAATCAATCTGAAGATTGGCAGAACAAACTCCACAATAAAGGTAGAGAAGAGGCCATATAATAGAATGTAAGAAGTACAGAAATGCAGTTTGGGAGAGAAATCGATTGTGGCCACTGTGGTGAGGAGAGAGCCATGGTTGTGGATAATGGCAAGAGACAAACTAAAACACAGGGGAGCATAGAGGAAAAAGAAATCCCCATTGCAACTGGCTTGGAAAGTAAGAGGACCTGCATCTCAGGAGTTCTTGCAACCAGCAGGGCTTAGAGCCTGAAGTTTTTAAATATCAGAGTGGTTGGCTGGGGAGAGCTAGGAAGACACTAGGACAGCTCTTGGAGAGAAGACAGGGCAAACAGCCCATGGACATATAGCATGGAAACAGTGATCTGAAGAGCACCTAGGGCACAGAGTTGGGTGTTAGTTACCTCTTCTGCCCCTCAGCATAAGCACAGGGCCACCTGCAGGAATCAGTGCAGCACCAATATTTACTACCTAACTTGCTTACTTCAAGCCCTGATCCCCCAACCCTCCATACTCCAGAAGAGAACCACCCTTCCCAGTCATGTGTGCTTCAGTGCCAGTAAAGCAGGTACCCTGTCCCAGAAGACCAGCCCCAACCTTGCCAACGCAGTATCTCTTGACCTGGAAGTTTTGTAAGGCTCGGTTATGGTGGCAGCAGTGGTGACAGGTCTCATTTCACAAGCAGACCACTGCGCACCTAGTTAAAATATGCCACATTCATGCCAGGGACCAAATATTTCCAAAATAGGCAGAGAGCATCTGCAGACAACTGGCCTGAAGGATAAACCAGACAGCATGCAATGGCAGAGTTCACAGAGCACTCATTGGAGACACTCCCAGAAGTACTTGCTGGGGAACAAGGGGCACTCCACTCCACTGCACTCTAGGACCTCTTCATAAAACCATTCTTCTCAAGAACAGAAGTTGTAGCTGATTTTCCCAACATACAGAAATAGTCACAGAAAGTTAGGCAGAATGAGAAGACAGAGGAATTTGTCCTAAGTGAATAGAAGAAGGCCGCAGCCAGAGATTTAAGTGAAATAGATATAAGTAACATGCCTGATGGAGAATTTAAAGCAGTGATCATAAGGATACCCACTGGACTTAAAAAAAAAAAAGTGGAGGACTTCAGCGAGAGCATGGACACAGAGGAATAACATAGCAGAGAGAAAGGAATCTAAATGAAATAAGAAAACATATTTGCTGGAATAAACAGAAGGCTGCATGAAGCAGATGAATGAATTAATGACCTAGAAGTCAGAGTAATGGAAATTAATCAAGCTGAACAAAAAACAGGAGAAGGGAAGTCAGAGACTCCATTAACCATAATAACATGCATATTATAGGAGTCTCAGAAGAAGAAGAGGGAGAAAAAGAGGCAGAGAATTTATCAGAAGAAATAATAGCTAAAACTTCCCTAATCTGGGGAAGGCAACAGCTATAAATATCTACCAGATACAAAAAGCCTCCAACAAAATAAATTTTAAAAAATTTAAAAAATAAGATCCACACCAAGACATATTGTAATTAAAATGACAAAACATATTGATAAAGAAAAAAATATTAAGAGAAGCAAAAGAAGACAATTACATACAAAGGAAATTCCATAAGGCTATCAGGTTTTTCAGCCGAAAACTTCCAAGTCAGAAAGGAGTGGCATGATATATTCTAAGTGCTGAATGGGAAAACTTTTGCAGCCAAGAATACTATATCCATCAAGGCTATCACTCAGAATTAGAAGGAGAGGGAAACAGTTTCCCAAACAAAAACTAAATGAATTTATTATCACTAAGCCAGCCCTGCAAGAAAAATTAAAGGGGACTCTTTGAGTGGAAAGGAGAGACCAAAAGTGACAATATAAAGGTAGAAAAACACAAAAGCAATAACAATGAATATTTTTATAAAATATCGTTCAAGGAACTCATAAAATAAAAGGATGCTAAATATGAAACATGGGGGAGAAGAGGAGTAAAGAATGGGTGAAACTTAAACTATTGTCAGCTTAATGTAGACAGCTATATATGGAAGATGTTATATGTAAACCCAATGGCGATCACAAATCACAAACCACTAATAAATATGCAAAGAACAAAGAGAAAAATATCAACTATATCACTAAAGAAAACCAGCAAACCAGGAAAGAAAGACAAGATCAGAGAAAGTCTTCAGAAACTACCACAAAATGAGTAATAAAATGGCAATAAATACATATCTATCAATAATTACTTTGAATGTAAATGAACTAAACACCCCAATCAAAAGACACAGAGTGACAGAATGGATAAAATACAGGATTCATCTACATGCTGCCTACAAGAGACTCATTTTTAACCTAAAGACACATGCAGATTGACCATGAGGGAATGAAGACAAATTTACCATATCAAAGGATATGAAAAGAAAGCCAGAGTAGCAATACTTATATTGGAAAAAACAGACTTTAAAACAAAGGTTGTAACAAGAGACAAATAAAGACTCTATATAATAATAAAGGGAACAATCCAACAAAACAATATAACAATTGTAAATATTTATACACACAACATGGAAACACCCAAATATATAAAATAGTCCTAACAAAAAAAGGAACTAATCAATAATGCAGTAATAGTAGGGGAACACTAAATACCCTACTGACATCATGGACATATCACATAAACAGAAAATCCATAAAGAAACCATGACTTTGAATGACACACTGGACTAGATATATTTAACAGATATATTGACCAGAAATAACACCCAGAAATACAAACAATTATAAGAAAATATTATGAAGAACTATATGCCAATGAATTGAACAACCTAGAAAAAAAAATGGATAAATTTAGAGAAACATGTAACCTACCAAAAGTGCAACAGAAAGATACAAAAAATTGGAACACTGACTACCAGTAAGAAAATTAAATCAGTAATCAAAGAATTCCCAGCAAAAGTCCAGAGCCAGATGACTTCACAGGTGATTTCTACCAAATATATAAAGAAGAGTTAATACCTATTCTTCTTTAACTATTCCAAAAAATAGAAGAGGAAAGAATACTTCCAAAATCATTCTAAGAGCCAGTAGTAATTCTGATACCAAAGAGAAAGACACCAAACCGCCCCCTCAAAAAAAAAAAAAAAAACACTACAGGCCAATATCTCTGATGAACATACATGCAAAAATCCTCAATAAAATACTAGCAAACTGAATCCAATGATACATTTTTTAAAAATCATTCATCTCAATCAAGTGGAATTTCTTCCTGAGTTGCTACAATGCTTCAGAATTTGCAAATCAATCAACATGATACATCATATCAATAAGAAAAAGGATAAGAATCATATGATTATTTCAACAGATTCATAAAAAGCATTTGATAAAGTATACCATCCATTCATGATAAAACCCTCTGCAAAGTAGGACTAAAGGGAACATACCTCAACATAACTAATACCCAGCCATTAATGATATATTTCTCTCAGATCCATGGTACCCTGGAAATAATACTTTTTTCAAGTCTGTAAAAGAAGAAAGCAGACAGCGATCTTTAATTGGTGTTTAAAATTTTCAGTGTTGAACTCAGTTCCTTTTCTTCTCAGTTCTGAATCTAGTATGTATAGCTCTATTATTTACAATTGATCCCTTTCCCCTCAAAGTATTTTAAAGCAGTTTACAACAAAACTATCCATTACAGTCCTTCTGCTGCGTCCACCAGTGTGGCCATGCCCTGGTTACTAACACAAATCATGTGACCGGGCACTGTGGGTGCTGGCCATGTTCAGGCTCTATCTAGACTAGGATTGCAAAGTAAACCCTCAAACAGCTCTTCAGAGCAGATGGATGTACAAACAAAGGGACTTATCAGAAGTATATAAAGGACCAAAGGGTCTTATCAAAGGTATAAACTTAGGAACCAGTATGCAAAGGGGTAATTACAGCTTACTAGGAGTGGAGGAGATATGGGGAGTTATTTACTTAGTCTTTGAATATTTAATAGGATTTTAAGTAGAATGCCCCAAATCCTCTGAAAACAAGTTTTGATTTTTTTCTATAAGCTGTGAGGAGCCATTAAAGATAAATATGCAGGATTGTTTGGAGGAATCGCTCTGGCAGTAGGGACCACTGGTGAAGCCAGGATGAAAGAGTGAAGAGTTAAGGGTTTCTTTATGAGATCTACAGACTTGGCACTCATAGCAGCATCTGTATCACCTATGATTTTGTTAGAAATACAGAATTTCAGGCTCCATCCCAGACTTACTAACCTACAATCTCTTGTTTTAGTAAAATCTCAATTGTAAGAAGCAGTACTCTAATTGACAATGTTGCATGTGCCCAGCTTGGCAAGGCTGGCTCTCAAAGAATTGGGACTGGCCCAAAGCTTTGAGTGAAGAGAAAACAAAACCTGAAGTTGATATACTGGTCAGGAATACACTCTGGAAGTAGAGGATTATTTAAGGATTCAAGGCCTCCAAGTGTACATGAAATAGAAGAACTTGCTCAGAAATGAAAGAGCCACAAAACTAAGTAGTGAGGACTAGGTTGTAGCTGGAGTTAGGGTACCTGGACAGATTCCAAAAGGCAACTTATGGAGAAGAGAAGCCTTCTATTGAACAAAATTGTCAGGGAGGCAATGAGTGAGGGGTAGGTTCAGGTGGGAATGGGAGGTGGGGTGTTGGGAGAACTTACATGCACGGGTTGCCAAGTAAATCTAACTTAGGGAACTGAAAGTAGGAAATTTCAGATTCATAATGAAGGAATGATTTATAAGTTTGAGTGACAGATTTTATGTATGGAGTGAGAAAGGGATGCTGAAGGTGAGACTTATGTTTCAAAGTACCAGATTGCAGGAAGGTAATATCAACTGCATGTAAAGTTAAATACCTGAAGCTCAGACAATCTTATGTAATTGATGAATAAGCCTCTAGGGTATTTAGTTTAGGAAGTGCACATAATTTGCACTGGGTTAACTTATGTGGG
>NC_043711.1:70781971-70801265 GCF_006229205.1 Suricata suricatta
GTTAAGCATCCGACTCTTGATTTTGGCTCAGGTCATGATCTCATGGTTTGCAGGATTGAGCCCCACATCAGGCTCTGTGCTGACAGTGAAGAGACTGGCACCTGCTTCGAGTTCTGTGTTTTCCTGTCTCCCTGCCCCTCCCCCACTCATACTCTCAAAAATAAACATTTTCTCTCTCAAAAATAAATACTAAATTTTTAAAAATAAAATAAAATATATGTGAACCAAACAGAAATCTTTATTCCCTGGTCTGGTGTTTTAGGAGTTTAAAATCTTATGCTATTAGCACAATGCAGGCAAAGCAACTATTAGAGAAAGAGAAGCATAAACTATGAAGGCTGGAGATGTACTCTATTAAGAGTTGCCAGATGTAGCAAATAAAAATGTAAGATGGGGGGAGCCTAGGTGGCTCAGTTGGTTGAACACCTGCCTCTTGATTTCAGATCAGGTCATAATTTATGGTTTATGACTTTGAGCCCTAAATTGGGCTCTGCCTACTTGGATTCTCTCTCTCTTTCTCTCTCTCTCTGCCCCTTCACCACTTGTGCTTGCTCTTTCTGTAAAAATAAATAAATAAACATTTAAAAATTTTTTAAAAATACAAGATGCTTAATTAAGTCAGAATTTCACAAATAGGGGTGCCTGGGGACTCAGTTGGTTAAGCATACAACTCTTGATTTTGGCTCAGGTCACGATCCCATGGTTCATGCGTTCCAGCTCTGTGTTGGGCTCTGCGCTGCCTACTTGGGATTCTCTCTCAGCCTCTCTCTCTGCCCTTTCCCTGCTCATGCTCACTGTGTCAAAATAAATAAACGTTTAAAAAAAATATTTAAAAAATACAAGATACTAAGTTAAATTAGATTTTCATAATTTAATGAATTAAATTAAGTTCATTTAATTAAATGGGGTACCTGAGTAACTCAGTTGGTTAAGTATCTGACTCTTAATTTCAGCTCAGGTCACCATCTCACAGTTTTGAGAACCAGTTGTGAGTTGGGCTTCACACTGTGTGTGGAACCTGCTTGGGATTCTCTCCGCTTCCTCTGCTCCTGCCCTGCTTACTCTCTCTCAATATAAATAAAAATTAAA
The DNA here is from genome assembly GCF_006229205.1 of Suricata suricatta. Lineage (NCBI taxonomy): Eukaryota > Metazoa > Chordata > Mammalia > Carnivora > Herpestidae > Suricata > Suricata suricatta. The sequence goes on from NC_043711.1 coordinate 70,783,061, forward strand.
AAAAAAGAATTTCATAAACAAGGACTAATGTTTTTTAATGACTAGTGTTTTAGTATATCTTATGCATTTATCAGAATACACTTATAGTAAAAAAATTCAATATTTATCTAAAATTCAAATTTAACTAGACATCCCTATTTTATCTGGAAATCTTAACTCTACAAGCAGATTAAAAATACTATATAAATATAGATCATAACTAACAATGAATAATATACATGCATATATATTAATAATAATGCATTACCAAAGTTTTTAAAGAGGGAAATTACCATAAGTATTCAGAATAAAGGTACTTTTAATGATAAAAATTATTGTCATATTTGGCATATTAGTTAATATCTTCCAAAACAAGCGTTTCCACAAAATTACATAAATAAGGGAAAACTGGGGTGCCTGGGTGGCTGAGTCAGTTAAGCAGCTGACTCTTGATTTCTGCTCAGGTTATGATCTCAAGATTAGTGAGTTTGAGCATGACATCATGGCTCTGTGCTGTCAGTGCAGAGCCTGCTTGGGATCTCTCTCTGTTCCTCCCCAATCACACTTTCCTTCCTTCTCTCTCTTTCTCTCTCACTCTCTCTCTCAAAAATAAATAAACATTTAAAAAATGAACAGCAGGATTTCATATGCATATATGGTAGTTAATTCCATAATAGGGTTTGAATGCATAGGAACTGAACTCACCAGTGAACAATAAACTTATTAAGGTTCTGGAGTTTTTGCTGTGCCTTTGATGGGCCAGAAAAGTGAAGACACAGTGAAGGAATTCTGGATTCCACAATTACCGTGGAAGAGGCTACCCCAGAGTCGATATAATAAGGAGGTATGGGTTCACTGGCCTCCGTAATTTCTTCTCAATGCCTTTCAGTGCTCCACGGCAAGAAGACATCACTGAGTATATTCAATTCCATACACTTGCCTCTAGGAACTCCAAACACAATGTTTGTGAAGGAAAGAAGCTAATGGGTAGCTGAGAGAATCCAAAATTGTTAAAATATATATATAAAGTAAAAAATTTAAAAGGTAAATGTAAAAGATTTTTGTCAATGTGAGTCAGTACACGAGATGAAGAGTTAATAACTATCTGATTCCACCAATAACTGTTAGTCGGAAGGAATTCAAAAACAAAAACCAACAACATAAAACTTCCTCGTAAATCTAGCCAAGCTATCTGTTAAAGCTGGTTCCCGTTAAATGCATTAAATGTTTGTTAATTTAATTTACAAAAGCCAAAGCCCAATGGCTGTTGTCTGCTATACACAACAGGGGCTGTATGTGTACAGGCTGCCTTGCTGCCAGGATATAGTGTCATACAGACTGGTATCTTGTATGTAAACATTGTTTGAATCCTTAATAATCAAAATTAAAAAAAAATCTTTATGGCTCCAATACCCCTTATAATGCAAAGTAAATACTGAACTTCCTGTGTTGAGATTGTGGGCTTTCTTACTGGCACATGGATGTGAACAGACATTTGTTTCACTATTTTCATAGGTCAAAGTTTTTACTTTCATTAGAGAGAAAGAGAGGAAGTTCCCTCTAAAGAACAATCAATTATGTGTCAGATATTTTATTGTCACTGGACTGGGATGTTATATTTAATAAAACTCCTTATATTATAGAAGGCTTGTTTCTAAGTTAAATATTGAATATGTAGAATTTATGGACACATCAGTATCTTAAGGATATATCATAAAGCATTTAATTTTTCTCTGAACTTCCTACCAACAGGGTTAAAAATTTTAATGAGAGAATATTTAGTCTCTTTTGGCTTCTATTCAGTCCATAATTATCTCTCACACAGCTCTTATCCCTTTCCCTTCTCTGCAGTCAGGCAGTGTGAGAAGCAGACATTGTTTTTTTTTTTTTCACTCTTCCAATCAGGAAGTCTTTGGTGGGTATCTTCTAAATGCTCTAAACTGTGCTAGATAGAATGGAGGATAAAGGCAAGTGTAAGACATGTCCTGGTCTCTAGCAGTTTACAGTCCACTAACAACATCCCCACAATAGTTTTCCCTTGGGGTTTTGTCATTTATATAAAAGCCTCCTACTGGCCATAACATGGCCGGTAATCAATGTGGATACTGCTGGATGCCTATGGTGTAAAACACTGAGATACAGGATAATCTCAACCATATTTTTAAAAGAATTATTTATTGGAGGCACATAGGTGGCTCAGTTGGTTAAGCTTCCAACTCTTGATTTCAGCTCTGGTCATGATCTCATAGCTCATGAGTTCAAGCCCTGTATTGAGTTCCTCACTGGCAGTGCAGACTCTGCTTGGGATTCTCTCTCTCTCTCTCTCTCTCTCTCTCTCTCTCTCTCACTCACTCTCTCTCTCTCTCTTTCCTGTTCATTCGCTCTCGCTCTCGCTCTCACTCTCGCTCTCGCTCTCACTCTCACTCTCTCTCTCTAAATAAATAAAGCTTAAAAATGTTTAAGAAAGAATTACTTATTAGGTGCTTATTATCTCCCACTGCAAACATCAACACTTGTTTAATCTTCAGTGTGTTGTGTTGGTGTGTGTGCATGTGTTTGCAAGAAAGAAAAAGGGAGAAATTTAACTTAAATAGCTTCCACATTAACTTAAAAACACCAATAGTATAGGGTCAATGCAGCACCCAAATGATCCACAACTGGATGTCTACTTCACCAAAGGAAGGGGTCAGTTAAGGAATTAAAAATCAGAGTAGATGTTTGATACAATATTGAACAAACAACAGGTTAGCTGACTTTTGTTGTTGTTACTTGTTTTGTTCAGTTTTGTTTTCCAAAGTTAACTGGTTGCCGTGATATTCTGCGGATGGCATTTAATTCACAGTCCAGGACGTCACTTAGGCATGGAGAGAATGTGGTTTGTTGATGAAAAACTTATCTGTGTGCAATACTCATGTGGACTTAATTCCTATTAAAATAAGATGCTTTATTTAGCCAAGGAGTTGGAATTTTAAAAAATTCCTTTGTGCTAAAGTCATCCCTATATCTCATTTCAAAACCAACTCAAGTATATTAGCACCAAGAGAAGCATTCAATCAGCACTTTGTCAAACTCTAGAATGTTGCTTTGTTAAACTAACATGTTTTTACTTTATTTTCTTATACATATCTCTGAGTTTCATCCATCCAAGTACTTTTCCATTTGAACAGATAACAGAACAAAGAGGGTTTGACAAATGTGGTTATTCACACCTACAATCTGGCTTCAAGTGAGTGAAAATTGGCAGCTGAGGTCTATGAGGAACATTTATGGATTTGGTATCTGAAGACCAAGTTCCAATATTAGTTCTGCTTCTTGCCTGATTGACATTAGACATCTTCAGTGATATCCAATGAAGATGAAGACATCTTCAATGTCTTCTGGGTGTCAATTCTCAGTCTTTCAGATAAAGATGATATACAAGGCTTACAGTATTATGAGAAGGGTAGGATAAGACAAGGTATGCAGAAGTGCCTTATATACGGGAATGCTACATTATGGTTTCTGTAACTCCATAAAAAGAGGGAAGAACCACCCACAAAATCTTCTGAAGATAATGCTCAGAGTCACCTTTGTTCTCTTTTGAGTACCAGATCCTGGGCCGTCACTTGACCTTGCGGCTGCCCTGATGACAGAGCCATTGGGAATTCTTGTTGCTAAGCCCTCAAGAGGAGCCAGAGGTACCAAAATAAAATTGAAGAGTATTTCTGATTGAAAAAAATGGTAAGAAATATTGATGGTTTAGAGAATTTAAGTCAAAATAAAAACTCATTAGTAAATATTCTATGAGCTTAAAAATATTAGGTGCCTTATTTTTTAAATAACATATGTAGTAAGGGAATTAACATGAAAGTTGAAATTAAGTGCCCATAGAAAAGGTGTAAATATACTAACAATTAGACTAATAAAAATCACTTTAAATAGAGGTAGAGCACTGAAATTAAAATCAAATGGAAGAGGAGAAATAATAATGAACGTAAATGAAATACAAACAATTGTAACATTATGAAAATTTATATGCCAACAAATTAGACAACCTAGAAGCAATAAATTCCTAGAAACATATAACTTCCAAAAATTGAATCCCGAAGAAATAGAAAATTTCAACAGCTTGATTACCAGCAATGAAACTGAATCAGTAATCAAAAAACTCCAAACTAAAGTCTAGGACCACATGGCATCAAAGGAAAACTCTACCAAACACGTAAGGACTTAATACCTACTTTTCTCAAATTATTCCAAAATATAGAAGGCAAGTTTCCAAATTAATTCTATGAAGCCAGTATTACCCTCATACCAAAACCAGATACAGACACCACTATAGAAGAGAATTACATGCAATATCTCTGATGAACATAGATGCAAAAAATCCTCCACAAAATACTAGCAGGGTGAATCCAACAACACATTTAAAAGAATCATTCAAGGGGCTCCTGGATGGCTCAGTCAGTTAAGAGTCTGACTCTTGGTTTCAGCTCAGGTCATGATCTCACAGTTGGTGGGTTTGCCCTGCACAGGGCTCTGCACTGACAGCACAGAGCCTGCTTAGGACTCTCTCTCTCTCTCTCGCTCTCTCTCTCTCTCTCTCTCTCTCTCTCTCTCTCTCACTCTCTCTCTCTCTCTCTCTCTGCCCCTCCCCTGCTCACTTTCTCTCTCTCAAAACAAGCAAACAAATAAATAAACTGTTAAAAATAAATAAAAACTTAAAAGATCATTCAACACAATCGAGTGGGATTTACTCCCAGGATACAAGGGATGAACCAATATTTGCAAATCAATCCACATGATATATCACATCAACAGGCGAAAGAATAAAAACCATATGATCATTTCAAGAGATGCAGAAAAAGTATTTAACAAATATCCATTCATGATGAAAGCCTTCTGCAAAGCAGGTCTAGAAGGAATATACCCCAACATACCAAAGGCCTTAAATGAAAAACCCACAGCAAACATCATACTCAGTGGGGAAAAAAACTGAGAACTTTCCCCCTAAGGTCTGGAATAAGACAAAGATGTCCACTTTCACCACTTTTATTCAACATAGTACTGGCAGTCCTAACCATAGAAACTAGACAACATAAAGAAATAAAAGGCATCCAAATGAGTAAGGGAGAAGTAAAATTTTCACTATTTGTAGATGACATGATACTATACATAGAAAAAACAGAAGATTCCACCAAAAAAATAAAAAATACAAGAAATAATAAATGAACTCAGTAAAGTCACAAGATACAAATCAAATATACAGAATTCAGTTGCATTTCTATACACTAATAATGCAGCAGCAGAAAGAGAAATTAACAATCTCATTTATAATTATACCAAAAATAGGGGTGCCTGGGTGGCTCAGTTGGTTAAGCCTCCAACTTCAGCTCAGGACATGATCTCACGTTCATGGCATCAAGCCCCACATTGGGCTCCGTGCTGACAGCTCGGAACCTGGAACCTGCTTCAGATTCTGTGTCTCCCTATCTCTCTGCCCTTCCCCCTCTCATGCTCTATCTTTCTAGGTCTCAAAAACAAATAAAATATTAAAAAATTTATAATTATACCAAAAATAATAAAATACCCAGGAATAAACTTAACCAAAGAGTTGAAAGACCTATACTGTGAAAATTATAAAACATCAATGAAATAAATTGAAGATGATATAAAAGAAAATATTCCATACTCGTGGATTCAGAGAACGAATCTTGTTAAAATATCTATACTACTCAAAGCAATCTACAGACTTAATGCAATCCTTATCAAAATACCAAGAGCCTTTTTTCACAGAACTAGAATAAATAATCCAAAAATTTGGTGGAACAAAAGATCCTGAATTGCCAAAGTAATCTTATAAAAGAACAACAAAACTGGAGGTATCATAATCCCAGATTTCAAGATACACTATAAAGCTGTGGTGATTAAAACAGTATGGTACTGACACAAACACAGACACATGTATCAATAGAAAAGAATGAAGAGGGGCACCTGGGTGGTTGGTTGGTTCGGCATCCGGCTTCAGCTGAGGTCATGATCTCACAGTTCATGGGTTCAAGCCCCACGTCAGGCTCTGTGCTAACAACTAGCTCAGAGCCTGGAGTCTGCTTCAGATTCTGTATCTCCCTCTCTCTCTGGCCCTCCCCTGCTTGTGCTAGTTCTCTGTCTTTCAAAAATAAATAAGAAACATTAAAAATTTAAAAAAAAGAATGAAGAGCCCCAAAATAAACCCATGATTATATGGTCAATTAATCTATGACAAGGAGGCAAAACTATACAAAGGAAAAAGAGTCTATTCAACAAATGGTACTGGGAAAACTGGAAAGTTACATGTAAAAAATAAAACTGGATCACTTTCTTATGCCATACACATAAACTCAAAATAGATGAAAGACCTAAATGTGAGACCTGAAACCATAAAGACAGCACAGGCAATAATTTCTCTGAAATTGGCTATAGCAACATATTTTTGTATATGTCTCCTGAGACAAGGGAAACAAAAGTAAAAATAAACTACTGGGTCCACATCAAAATAAAAATCTTCTATGTAGCAAAGGAAACAATCAACAAAAAGACAACATACTGAATAAGAGAAAATATTTGCAAATGATATAAGTGATAAGGGGTTAGTGTCCAAATATATAAAAAACTGATATAACCTAACATCAAAACATCCAAATAATCCAATTTAAAAATGGGCAGAAGACATGAACAGGCATTTCTCCAAAGATGACATACAAATAGCCGACAGATACATGAAAAGAAGCTAAGCATCAGTAATCATCAGGGAAATACAAATCAAAACCACAATGAGATATGGCCTCATGCCTGTCATAATGGCTAAAATAAAAAATACAAGAATGAACAATGTTGGTGAGGATATGGAGAAAAGAACCCTCATGCACCATTGGTCAGAATGCAACCACTGTGGAAAACAGTATGGGGGCTCCTCAAAAATTAAAAACAGAATTACGGTATGAACTACGATAATTCCACTCTGGGTATTTACCCAAATAATATGAAAACACTAATTTGAAAAAATATACGCACCCTTATGTTTATTAAGCATTATTTGCAAGAGCCAAATTGAAGAAGCAGCCCAAGTAGCCCATCAATTGACAAATGGATAAAGAAGATGTGGGGTGTGTGTGTGTGTGTGTGTGTGTGTGTGTGTGTATTGAATATACTCAGCTATAAAAAAATGAAACCCTGCCATTTGCAACAACATGGATGGAGCCATAGAGAGTATAATGCTAAATGAAATAAGTCAGTCAGAAAAAGATGAATACCATGTGATTTCACTCATATAGAATTTAAGAAACGAAACAAGTGAACAAAGAAGAAAAGAGACAAATAAAAAAACAGACTTAAATATAGACAACAAACTGACAGTTACCAGATGGGAGGTGGATGGCTGGATGGGTGAAATAGATGAAGGGGATTAAGAGTATACTTATCATGAGGAACACTGAGTAATGTATAGAATTGCTGAGTCACTATATTATACACCCAAAACTAATATAACTTTTAGGTTAATTATACTGAAATTTAAAAATAAGTCAATAGAAAAAATTTTAAAACATCATGATTAATCATTTTTTTCTGAACTTCCTACTAGTCAAGCTGAATTTTTTTAAAAAAATGATGTAATTCTCACTATAAAACATCTCAATTTAAATTACCAGTGTAAAATAACTTTTATGTCTGAAAACAAATTATAACGAGGATTTATTTATTCTTTTTATTGAGATATAATTGGCATATAACACTGTGTTAGTTTTAGGGGTACAACATAATGGTTTGATATGTGCATATTGCAAAATGATTACCACGCCAAATTTAGTTAACATCTGTCACCTCACATAGTTCTATTTTTTCCTATGATGAAAACTTCTTTTTTTTATTATTTTTTTATGTCTTTATTTTATTTTGAGAAGAGAGACAGAGAGTGAGTGGGGGAGGGGCAGAGAGAGAGGGAGACACAGAATGTGAAGCAGGCTCCAGGCTCTGGGCTGTCACCACAGAGCCCAACATGGGGCTCGAACCCACAGATTGTGAGATCATGACCTGAGCCGAAGTTGGACGCTTAACCGACTGAGCAACCCAGGCGCCCCTGTGATGAAAACTTCTAAGATCTCTCTTAGCAACTTAAAAATGCAGGACTCTTAACTTTAGTTAACATGCAATACCTTACATCCATAGAACTTACTGATCTTTTAACTAGCAATTTGTACCTTTTGACTCCTTACTCCCTCCCTCCCTGCCTCCCTTTCTTTCTAGAACCCTAATCAAGATATAATGCTACAATTCTCAAGCTTTGTAATAAATGCACCCAGGAATGTGTTGATATGCCAAGGGTATACCTAAAGCCACAGAAGACTAAGAGCAGTTTGGGGTTAATGACTTAACAATTTGGGTTGAAATTCACCAATGTTTATATTATATATGATATATATATTATATATTTCTCTAAAAATCCAGGGCAGAACATTAAAACAAAAGTGCATATTCTCAGAACGAAAACAGTGAAGCTTGTTTTTGGTTAGGCTGCCTGTGGTTTAACTCTTGAGGAAGCAACTTAATCTCATATGGTCCTCAGAGCACTTGCATCAGAAAACCCTGAGAATGCTTACTAAGATGAAAATTTAGGGGTGCCTGGATGGCTCAATTGGCTAAGTGTCCAACTTTTGATTTTATGATCTCATGGTCATGAGACTGAGCCCTGCGTGAGGCACACTCAGTGTGGAGCCTGCTTGGGATTCTCTCTCTCCCTCTCCTCTGCCCTTCCCTGCTTGCTCTTTCTCTCTTTCTCTCTCAAAATAAGTAAACATTTAAAAGACATATATCTCCATTCATACACCAAAGGATGATCATTTCTCAAGCAGAGGCCCAGGAATTTTTATAGAAACTTAGTAGAGAATTGATACATAAACATACTAAAAGTTGCATGGTTGGAGGGATGGATTTAAATTTCTCTAGTCCAGCTTTCCTATATATTGCTTTCCTCAGCTCTCCTCTTTGCAACAGCATGGTGCAACTAAACCCATAACAATTTTTAGAGCTGAGTGAAGGGAGCACCATATAATTTTGAATAACAAAACTCTATGTGGAAAGTTTATTTTTCTACTGGAGACACTGAAAGCCTGACATATAGCCTTACTCATTCGGAGAAGCAGTAACACTCACCTCAGAAGGATTATCAGAGTCACCAAAAAGAAGGTCAAACAAAGGCGGTCTAAATCCCCCTTTTAATATGCTCAAGTGCCTGAACAAATATTTGAATTGAGACCACACCTCAGGCCATCTTTCCTTTCACAAAAATCAAATTCCCCAGGTTTTTAAGAGATATCATACTAAAATATGGTGGTATAGTGTGTTTGACTTCCTCAGAGCAGATTTTCTTGGGCTTTAACTTATTAATTTACAGAGTTTTGAAGAGGAAGGTAAAACTACAAATATCTTTTTCTTAAATTTATTGGACCAGAGATCCTGTGACAGAATCTTCTAAGACAAAATTTCTGTATCCCAAAGATACTCAAAGTAGTATTCAGGAATCAACAAGGATCAACATCAGCATCCCCCAGGAGCCTGTCAGAAATGCAGAATCTCAAAACCCTATCCCAGAACTACTGAAACAGAGTCTTGAACTTAACAAACTCCTCAGGAGATATGTATGTGCATCAAAGTCTGAGAAGCAAGGCTAGAGAACACATTTGTATAACCAGTGCCAAAGACAATGACAGAAATGGTTTTAACCTGGAAAACTTTAAGAATTAGTCTTACAGTTCATTCACCTTGGCTTCTGAAAAACTCTGGTATTATTTTCCATCTGCTCTGGCGCAGGGAATTTTTCACTACAAAAACTACATCTGAAGGCTCTATATAAAGCAAATCTTTCTACAATTGAGAAAAGATCAGATTTATGCTATGGTTTGTATCCTTTTTGGCCTATGGACAGTTTTGATTTGCATCAAACCTGCCTCATGCAGATAAGAGATGCTGAAAGAATTAGAACTTTGTCTGCCATCTGAATCTCCTCCTCTGGAGAGAAATACCCCATTTCCCAGCTGCAGCTGGGAACATATCATCCCATTTTAGCTGACAAATTATCAGAGATTTTCCAAATTACTATTCCCAAGCCAGTCTGAGTCCCAAGCACAGACTCTGAATCAGGTGCATGTGAAATACAAACAGGGCTTGAACTGGAAAGAAAAAGCTGAAGCTCAAGCCTTAACAAGCAAAATACACATGTTAATAAAAACCATGCACGGCTTCAAGTCCATGTAAGGTATGGATCAACCAGCAATAGCAAGGTTCCCATCGGAATCTTCCCAGCATACAGTCATGACTCATGCCCAGAGCCATCTTGTCCTTGTAAGAATAGCATAAATCATCATCCATTATTAAAAATGATGCCAAAAATGCATTTTATTCAAATGCATTCCTTAAAATAATTGCTGAGAAAATAATGCAAGAGTGTTCAACTGACAACTGACTCTTTAGTGTTCACATCTGGAGGGAAAAATATGTCATGGAGTAGATAAGTAGATTCTAGAGATACTGCAGATTCCTAAGCCCACAAAGGACCAAGTACATGAGTTTGTTTTATTCTTTTGAAGAGGAAACTTCTATGCCTCCTTCACACCTACAAATAGTACAAAGAGGTCTCCTACATTTTCTAATGCAAACCTTATCATGTTTTCCTTTCCTTTTCTTCTTGTCTTTATTCTTTCATATTTTAGCCAACAGCATCAGGGGGAGGGGGAAAGTATTTTCATGGACTCCTCTAAGTTCTCTCCCTTCCTTCTCTCTCTCTCTTAAATGCTTTCCACCAACATTAACAGAAGCTCAGGAGTGTTTCACAAATATCATAAACCGCCTTTGACTCTGTTTTACCTCCTGCTACCCTTCTCTTAGGCTGTCCCAATAAGTTTACATTACTGCTCCACCTCCTCACCTTCTATATGGTGTGGATACCCCAGAAACAGCCTCTCAGACAGGGATTCAAGGATGTGATCTTAGAAAAAGTGATAGGGGAGTAGAAGAGTCTGAGGAAGGGCAGAAAGTTAATGAAGAGGATATTATCCAACAGGTCACCACTGGGGGTAACTAGAGCTAACTCCCTGTGGGGACTCTGAGAGATGGCATAGAGTTATCTCAACTGAAAGGCAAAGGACTAGGGTATTTAGTTATCAAACCTCTGTCATTGTCTCTTTCTGGGGGCTTTAACTCTGTCATTTTGGCTTGCTCTGTGCTTAGGCTAAGGGTGCTCTTTGGCCAAAATAATGAATTAATGAACAAAGGAACAAAAGACCTCAAGCAAAACAGCCTTTGGAATATAGAAGTGACTACCAAAGGAACATAAGCAGGATATCAATACCTACTACACTTTCTGTTCATTTCTCCACTCAAGCCCCTTAAGACCTTTTACTAAGCACCAATGTGGCTAAAATGCTTAGACGTATTTCAGAAATTATACCATTTGAATGTCAGTAGTTTAAAGGCTTATCAACCACTGCTTCCTTCTTGAAACTCCACGACAACACATCTTTCTGAGTCTTCTCCTTTGTCTCCTGCCACTCCTTTTAATTCTTTCTGGCCTATCTCCTTCCACCTAAACTTAAAATGTTAGGTCCCTCAATGTGCTTTCCTTTCCTCTTCTCATCTTTCTCTTGCTGAGTAAGTACATCTGTTCCTGTGGCTTCACTCACCATCTTATCACAACTTATAAACTTGTATCTCTGGTAGCTCAGACCTCTTGACCAATGATGCTGATGACCTATATGATATCTGACATCTAATAATTGCATCATATGCAGTGATTAGGCACCAGCATTCATCTTCCATCCCTCATTTACCCTAGAAGGAAAAAAATGTTCCTCTCTATAAATAATACCACGTGCCACTCAGTTGGGCAAGCTGAGAAACTAGCAATCAGCCTTGACACATTCCTCCCTGACTCTTGCCTCTGCAATCTTCATTTAATTATTGGATTTTATCCACTTGATCTCACCAATAGTTTATTCCTTACATCCATACACTGCTGTCCAATTCCTGGTCCATCCTTGACTCTTACTATAGCATCCAACTGGTTTCTTCAGATCTGTTCTTCACCATACAACTTGAGGGAGCTTTTAACAATGCAACTCTGATTATGTCACTGCCCATGGGATCTGGCTCTTATCTTCTTCACCTGTTCCATCCAGCACCACTTTCTACCTAGCCTTTCTGTCTTGTTCCACCTATGCTTATTTCATTTCTGTTTTGATATGTTGTCTCTATTTTTGCCTCTGACACTGGAATCTTCATAACTGTGGTTCCCTTGACCTTAAAGCCACTTCTCCCAGCATGTCTTTCCATTAACTAACTTCTACTCATCCTTCAAATAGAATATTATGCACAGCCGCTTCAAAGAATCCTCTCCTGCTTTTCCTGATTCCTCCAAGAAAAGGGTTGTTCCCCTAGTATTCCCTTCTTTAGAAAATCTCACTGACACTTTTAATTCTTATAACTTTTATTAAATATTTGTGTAATGTGTGTCGCCTGTTTCAGCATAAGCTCCCTGAGAAGAGGTGCTGTGTCAGTTTAATTCACAGCCAAACACCCAGCACCTACAACAGTGTCTTGCATGTAAGATTATGCTCATTACTCAAATAAATTTTTTCTAACACTATTGACAATTCCAAAAATCTGAATAAGTTTAGCTTGGGTTACATTTGTTCTTTGGTTTTATATTTTACACCACTGTTTCCACTTATAGGATGTTGAACATCATTGTAAAAATAATGGAAAGGCATCTATATTAGTTTGCTAGCACTATGGCTTAAACAACAGAAATGTATTGCCTCACAGTTGTGGAAGCTGGAAATCTGAAATCAGGGTGTCAGTAGGGTCAGTTCCTTCTAAGGGCTGTGAGGAAGGATCTGTTCCAAGTCTCTCTCCTTGGCTTGTAGATAGCCATTTTCACATTTACATGGCATCTCACTATATGCATCTCTTTTATAAAAAGGACACCAGTCATAATGAATTGGGGCCCACCCCAATGACCTCATCTTAGCTAATTACATCTGCAATGATCTTATTTCCAAATAAAATCACATTCTGAGGTCCTAAGGGTTAGGACTTCAACATATGAATATGAGGGGGGCGGGAAGCACAGAATTCAACTCATGACAATATCCAAGGATTTTAAGCAGGGGAGATAAACAATTAGATTCGCATTACTGATAAGTCATGTTGGCTACAGATGGCATGAAAAAAAGATTGGAGGAGGCAAGACTGAGGCCTGGGAATGCTAAGGGCCTATTAAACTGCTTCCAGAAATGCCTATCAGCGTAGTTTCCTGAGTAGCATTACTCAGTCAAAACTCTGCTCTACTCAGTGTCAGCAGTATGACATTCACTACACTGGGGTCACTTTTCTTATCTGTAAAATGACTATAATTTTAGGATCACATATTTTACAAAGCTGGAGGAAAGAACCAAAACTAGATTGGCCTGTGACCTGACTTAGAAACCTGTATTTTCCCTAGTTTTCCCCAAGTTTTCAGCAAACACTAAAAAAAGGTCAAGTTTTTAAGACAAAATCAGCCATTGAAATGACTGATGACTTAATTTGCTTATATGGTTATCTTTTGTGTCAAAGAAGGAAAAAATGTAGGTATTAATCTAACATTTCAATTTTCCATTAATATGTGGGCATATTATAGGACTATCCAATAGAAAAGTAGATTTTAGATCTTTATAAAGATAAGAGGTATTAATTAGCTTGAAAGCCAAAGACTCATCACATTTAAAACATCCTCTTCTCTACCTCTATTCTACTCTAATTCATTCATTTCTTTATTTTCCTTTCAAATACATACCCTAATTCCCACCCATATTTTTATCACTACAAATAATGCAACTCTGGGCCTTGTCCCTAGAGAAGAATTGTCCAACTTATTTTTTCCCTCCCAGTCCTTGGCAAGTCTGCTGAGTGACCCACTCAGACACCTCACAGGGTGGTGCCTCCCACCCCCTCAAGCCACAAGCAACAAAATCTTAGTCATTTCATGTTGTTGGCTTTGTCATTTGATTTTTTTTAACATTACTTTGTCATTAACTCATCTAACTTATGTAAGGAGAACAAGCCAGAGATAAAGATGCCTCTGATTGTCCTCAAACCAACCAATCAACCAAACAAACAGATAGTATTGCTATTGCCCAATGTCCAGAAAACAATGGCCATCTTGCCGAGACAGAATTTTGAATCACAGGGCAATGTAATTTATTTATTCCATGAATTGCACTATGTAGCAAGCCAAATTCAGGACCTTCTTTTGAACAACATTTTAATAATTTTAAGGGTCAACTATCATTCTAGCTTCCAAAAAGCAAAGGAAAATGGACAAGTCTTATGTAGGAAGGAGACATATCTAAAATTACTGGGATGATACACATATGCTAATATTATGTGTTAATTAGACAATCATAGGATCATTTTCATTTTCCAGAAGGCTAATTCATCACCTATATCTCCTTAGAGATGTACATTTTATACTATTTGAATGTGTGATATAATTTTTGTGTGTAAAAGAAGGTTAATTTATATGTTTATTGTTTAATATAATTATAAGCTAAGAGTGATAAATATAAATGCTACATTATAGGGGCACCTGGGTGGATCAGTTGGCTAAATGTCTCTTGATTTCAGCTCAGGTAATGATCTCATGGTTTGTGGGATTGATACCTACATCTTTGAATTCTCTCTCTGCCTCTCCTCTTTCCTCTCTCTCTCTCAAAATAAATAAATAAAACAGAAAAGAAAAGCTATATTATAGGTACTTGTTTTGTTAAGAGGAACATAAATACCATCTTATAATTCCATCAGAAAGTGGGAAAAGATTGATTCACCATTTTGAGGAACAGAAGAAACTTGCATTTGATGGGAAAGAGAATAAGGATGTCCACACAAACATTTCTCAAACTTAAATATGTTTCCAGCTAAAAAACAGACAAACAAACAAGACCCTAGGATCTTATTATGTGAGCAAAGGTAACATTGTACAGATAAAAGTGTTGTCAAGAGCAGCCCACATAAAGATCCCTGATGGGAAGAATTAACTCTGGGTCTGTAAAGTCCAATAGAACTAGATGAAATAGCCATGTGTACAGTTTAAATTAAGACTTTTACTGTTGTTGTCATTGTTCTTCTGATTCTTTTATATTTTGACATGGCCAAACTTGTGGAATAAACCCAGACGATACCTTCTGTGAATCCCCACGCTTCCCATGCATGATCATTAAGTCAGAATTATTAGAAATGTCAACTAGGTACCCCAATAAATTTTAACTAAAGTATTTAAATCATAGATCTCTATAGACCCAGTGTTTGAAACTAAAATTAGTTTAATTCCAGTGAACTGTTCTATAATAGCTATTCTCTCTCTCAATTTTCATTATCATTATATTCTATCCTACCTTAATTTGCAATGTTTTGGAATTTCAGAAAAGCCCAAGTTTGTGAGTGGTCCCATTAGCCCTTTGAGTCATTTTGTACTGAATTTAATCCTACCTGTTCCCCACTAAGAACCTTCAGTAGGTTCAGTGAATGTCTTTTATACCCATCAGTGAATCATCACACAGGCAACTGACCAAGAATTCAATCTTGGTGGATAGAGGAGTCAAGCTATACAGAATACTACAGACTTTTTAAAATAGCCAATTACTTTCTTATATTTGGAGAAGTCCATAAACTCTTGCAATGGGATTACACTGACTATTGACATCAGAAGACTTGAGTTGGACATATGACAACCTAGACATATCCTAATTTTAACAATCATTTACTGAGCCTTTTAGTGGATAGTGTTGGTATCCCAGCCAATGCCCTTTACTTGACTGATACACCTGTCTTCAGCTGCTACAATTGTTGGCTGATAATGGCTCACAATTTCCCCTTTTTCCAGATAATCCTTCTTGGCAAAACAGCAGCTATTTACCCAGGAGGCTATATCCTAGTACCACCCCAGGAGCAGGCCATGCCAATGACTGGCTTACATGAAGAATATAAAAGGCCAGCAGTAATATCAAGGTAGGAACAACTACACGGTATAATTTACACTCCAGAGCTCTCCACTGGATCAAGCTAAAGCCAGATTCCAATAGAAACTATGAAACTACGTCCTGGCTTAGTGCTTTCTCCTACCTAACTTGTCTCCTTCACTCCCTCCCCTTTCTTTTAAAATCCCTACTCCAGTAAGTCATGCAACTCTGAATCCCTTTTCCAGGCTTTGCTTCTAGAGAAGAGGATCTAAGTCAAGCCATAGTTCTATATGTATTACAAATACATAGCTTTCATATATTTATTCATTTAATTTGCAGGACCACCCTATTTAGAAGGGCCATATAATGGAGACCAGGCTTTACCCCAGGGTTTTTTTTTCTAGTTCCTAAACATAGTCAATATTTTTTATGCTAAACTGCTGCCTTAGAAATTTATAGTAACAACTTCAGCATATATCACCAATAAAATTAATAATGTGGTTACAAAGTTCAGAATTTGAATGAATGTGCCTTCTCCGTGTAAACATGTCCAACAATGAGCCAATGTTGCATAGTGTTTCCTTGACATAAAGTGACTTATTAGGGTAAAAGGATAAGAAAAAATAAGAGAGAAGAAGGGAGAAGAAAAAGAAATTAAAACAGGGAGAAACAAGGAAGGAGGGAAGGAAGAAAGGATCAAAGGAAGGGAGAAAGAGGTAAAGGCAGACAGACAAATACAGAGAAAGAAAAGACCACAAGAGATACTTGTTTTAATAGACTTTTAGCTTCTTAGGTGATCCCTGGTCTTTCTTCTTGGCTGAAAATGCAATGCTGGTCATTTTTCCTAATTCTTTTCAGTGTGGAACAGTTGGAATCACTTTAATCATGGGCTGAACTTCAGTGCAGCTCTTGGCTGAGAATCACTTTTCTACTAAGAACTGTGAGGAGTTTCCAGGGAGGGCTTGTAAACTAGTTATCTCTATTGATGACCACATCTGTGTGCACATCTGTGGTACAGAAACACGCCATGTAATAAAGTGTATCTTGTGTTCTGTGACTCTCTGCCATGTGGGCTTGCCTTTCCCACCACATTCAAGACGCCCTTTTCTTATTAAAAAGAATCAGAGTATAGAGGAGTGATACTCCACCCACAGGGTGAGAAGGA
This sequence comes from Suricata suricatta, assembly GCF_006229205.1. Taxonomy (NCBI): domain Eukaryota; kingdom Metazoa; phylum Chordata; class Mammalia; order Carnivora; family Herpestidae; genus Suricata; species Suricata suricatta. The sequence continues at coordinate 70,800,212 of NC_043711.1, forward strand.
GGCTTTTCTGTTTTTCATTTTGTTTCCAAGCAAGGCAAATATGGAATTCATTTTGAGTCTTCTTAAGACTTCTAAACTCACTTTGAAGACAATGAAGACAAAGAATGCCTACTATGTGCCTAACATGGCAACAGAATTGAGTATTTTATATCAACTCAATGGAAGCTCACAATAACCACTGAACTAGGCACCATAGTCCACATTTCACAGGGGAAAACTGAGAGTCAAAAGAATAAAATTATTTTTCTAAGGTCAAGCATCTAGAAGATATGGAAACTCACCTTCAAAGTTAGGTCTAAAGGATTCCTCAGCCCAAGGTCTGCTTTATTATAGAAGTATAGGCAGTGACTTCTCAGGTATTTACCACTGTCTACATAAGAAAACACTTTTTCACCTTGAAGTGTTATTTTTCTTTGAAATCCACTCTGCTCATTTTCACAAATTCTATAGACATCTATCAGCCTTCCAAAGAATATGAAAAGAATCACTATGTAATATGGAATATTACAATTACAATCTAAAATACAATACTGGGTAAGAAAAGCTGGAAAAAAGGAAACAGGAAAATGGCCTGCTAAACAAGGATTACTCAAGATGACTACAAGCAAAAGAGAAATAAATGCCTTCAAAGAAGACTTTTGTTTGAGCTCATGGGGTTGAAGAAACTAGAAGTGAATGTAGTTGCTCCCAAGGAATTTGGGCCCCCAATGCTGTAATTTGGTCTTCTTAGGAAGACCATTCAGATATCAGATGCCTGATATCCATAGGCATCTGCCCCAAATAGTGACCTTTAACTTCATCACTACTTTTAGTAAATATGAGAAGATAATATAAAGGAGCTTGGAAAAAAAACTTTATTTTTAAAGAAGAGCAGCAAGCATGTCAATTAGTCAACTAAAAAAGTATGATGGTTTTTATCCTTTCTTTTGTTAATGTGATGAATCACGTTGATGGATTTGCAGATATTGAACCATCCCTGTAACCCAGGAATGAATCCCACTTGATCATGGTGGATAATTCTTTTTATATGCTGTTGAATTCAATTTGCTAGTAT
>NC_043711.1:70801365-70807403 GCF_006229205.1 Suricata suricatta
GCATAGGAGCACATGTACCCCAATGTTCATAGCAGCAATGTCAACAATAGCCAAAACATGGAAGGAGCCTAAATGTCCATCACCTGACGAATGGATCAAGAAGATGTGGTATATATTCACGATGGAGTACTACATGGCAATGAGAGGGAATGACATATGGCCCTTCGTAAGAAAGTGGATGGACCTTGAGGGTGTCATGCTGAGTGAAGTAAGCCAGGCAGAGAAGGACAGAAACCACATGTTTGCACTCATAGGTTAGCAGGAACACAAGCGAGACCTAATGGAGAACCAGGGGGAATGGAGGAGGGAGAGAGAGTTGGGGAGACAGAGGGATGCAGAACTTGAGAGACTATTGAATGCTGAGAATGAACTGAGGGTTGGGGGGAGGGGGGAGGGGGAAGAGAGGTGGTGGTGATGGTGGAGGGCACTTGAGGGGAGGAGCACTGGGTGTTGTATGGAAAACAATTTGACAATAAAATATTTTTAAAAAAGTATTATGGGTTTGAAATTTAATTATCAAATAGAGGGTAGGACTCAATTATTTCCAAGTGTCCTTTCAATGATACTTTAAGAGTTTAGTATGCATCAGCTAGAAAAAGTATGTGATAGATAGCAATAGGTTATATGAAGTTACAAACATTTGTAGAGAAACTCAATACTTCTAAATCTAGAATATTGGCAAATTTTATTTATGTTATTTCTTGAACAGAAATTACTTCACATTTCTTGATATAAATTACATTTTAAGTAATATGACTTTCTCTCTTACAATTCCAAAATTAAGGGATATGATTTATGGGCTAAAGTGACCTAGTTAATAAGTTAATGAAAAGAAATAGTTAATAAATTTTTAAAGACATATAGAGTTAGTGTAGGTATTGTTGAAAGGTGATAGATGGTCATTTTGGCAGATGCTCAAAAGTTTCCACTCTTTGTAACTACTGGTTCAGGTGGATTATAATTAGATGTACTCTTGGTATATTCTGGAAACTGATGAATGCTTTAGTATACAACATCTGTATTCCATGATTTCTACATAAAAATAATTAAGTATAATCACAGTATCTGTTACTTCTTTGCTTTATCATTCTGAATCTAAGCAAGCATTGGGAAAGGATCAAGACATTTTAAATTGCTGAAACCTTCTGTCCATCAATAAGGATAATAATGTATGGTGACAGTGAAACCTTTATCAGCTACTTGTGAACTCTCTAGCTCCAATGACTAAACTCTATCCATGAACAATAGGCAGAACCACTTGGGTTTATCTAGGAACTGGGTATAGGAGGCATTGGGACATTAAAAGATATATGTCAGAAAAATGGCTACAGAGTATTCCCCTGGCTTTGTTCTAGGAACATCCTCTACATACTCCACGCATACCCCTGGGTTTCCACAGCTAGATTTCACAGATGTTAATAGTGCTACACCTTTAAGCTTCACAGCAACTTTGCCAGGAATGTACTGGTATTTTCTTTATTTATGAGATAGAAGATTAAGGCACAGACAAATTAAAAGTCCTATTCATGATGGCATAACAGGGAAGTGGCAGAACTAGGATTTGAACTAGCGAGTCTGACCTTATGGTCCATACCCTGTACCACTTCTTATCACTGCTTTGACTCCACAGACCTGGGCATTTTCAAGACACTGCTCACAACTTAAATAGAAAGCCAAGGGATAAATTATCTTCTCACTGAATCACAGCATCTGCCAACTAGAGGAGATGGATGCACTACCACCTATTACAAGAGGGTGCCTTTAGGATTATAGAAAAACATCCAGGTCAAATTGAAGCAAGGAAATCAGTATGCAAGGGGGAATATGAGGTTGTGTTTCCTCAAAGCAAAATTAAATTGAAAAAAATTGTTTATCTCTTTAAAATTATGTATTTGGAAGCATTTTGGTATCTCTAGCAATTCAAAGAAGCATGCTGGCCAACTCTTTTCCAAGATTGGTCCAATTTTTTGGTCCAATTGGACCAAATCATAATTACCAAAATGTCCTAACTTGTTTTTTATCCCTTAGTTCAGATCTCACTTGTATCAGTTGAGGGGAGAGAACATAGGTAAATTTCCCACCCTGGATCCTTACTAGTACTGCTACCAACTGGGTGAGGACTATTAAAGTCAACTCTAGTGTGGGTTTCATAACAACAGAAGGACAAAAATAAGGTTTCTGTCTATAGGCTGACAAACTGATGTAAAGGGAGGAAATTTAACAGGTGATATGAGAGCTGGAGCATGGATATAGCTTTCTGTAATGAGAGTTTCTATTCTTCCTTTGGAAAAACTGAGTATTGTCAAAGAATGCTGGAATGAATGTTAGCATATACTTCCCTGAAAATTTTAACATTCATTTATTTATATCAAAGTAACATAATTATTAGGGAAAGCTATAGGGATAATTTTTCTTATACTCTTGCTCCCCATACCTATTACTATTAATAGAGTTGCAGTCCAGAATGGGAAGGAACAAAGTAAATCAAAATAAGAGTTTTGGAGATGAAAGTGGCAAACATTTAAAGATAAAATAATAATAGCCAGTTGCTCCTTTCTCTTTCTCACACCAATATGCTTTGTTTGTTTGTTTGTTTGTTTTAGTCTTTATTTATTTTGAGAGAGACAGAGAGCACAAGCAGGGGAGGAGCAGAGAGAGAGGAGAGGGGCTGAGAAAATCCCAAGCAGGCTCTGCACTGTCTGTATAGTGTGCGGGGCTCAATCTCACAAACCGTGAGATCATGACGTGAGCTGATATCGATTCAAGCCCTTAACAGTCTGAGCCACCCAGGTGCTATGCATCAACATACTTTCTGACATGCAGAGGAATGCCTGCCTTCATTCTCTCACAGGTCTAACTAGCTTATATGTAGATAAAGTTTTATCCAGTTTTATTGAGGAATAATTAATAAACAAAATTGTAAGATATTTAAAGTGTACAATGTGATGATTTATTATAGGTATATTGAGAAAGGATTTCTCACATCTAGTTAACTAATAACTAATACGTTTATCCCCTTACATGTTTAGTTTAGTTTCATTTTTTTGGTGAGTACATTTAGGTTCCACTCTCTTAGCAAATTTTTCTTTTTTTTTTTATTTTAGAGAGAGTGAGAGAGAGATCATGTGTGAGTGATGGAGAAGGTGGAGGGTGGGGAGAGAGGGAGGGAAGGAAGAGAAGAGGAGAGGAGACAAGAAGAGAGGAGCGGAGAGGAGAGAGGAGAGGAGAGAAATCTCAAGCAGGCTGCACACTCAGCGGAGCCCAACATGGAGCTCTATCCCACAACCCTGGGATCATGACCTGAACTAAAATTAAGAGTCAGGTACTCGGCAGACTGGGCCACGCAGGTGCCACTTAGTAAATTTCAGTTATGCAATAGCGTGTTATCAGCCACATAATGTAATGTGGTAGTCACCATATTATACATTAGATCCTCAGAAATTATCTTATAACTCAAAGTCTGTATCCTTTACCAACCTCTCCCTATTTTCCCTGCCTCCCAGACCCTGGTGAACTACAGCTCTACTGTTTCCCTGCTTCTTGCATGGTTTGTTCATTTTCTTATTTGGGCATATGTCTCAAAAGAGCCAGTTATGAGATCTTAGTGGAGACAAGTTATATTCCACATTTAAATGATATAACACAGAATTTGCCTTTCTTGGCCTGACATATTTCACTTAGTTTAATGTCCTTCAGGTTTTTCCATGTTGTCACAAATAGCAGGATTTCCTTCTTTTTATGTGGCTGAATAGTATCTCATTATATATGTAAATATATATTTAATATAACATATTTTTTTCTTTTTTTAAATGTTTGTTTATTTTTGAGAGAGACAGAATATGAGCAGGTAAGGGGCAGAAAGAGAGAGAGACACAGAATCTGAAGCAGGTTCCAGGCACCAAGCTGACAGCAAAGAGCCCTACATGGGGCTCAGACTCACAAACTATGAGGTCATGACCTGAGCTGAAGTCAGATGCTTAACCAACTGAGCCACCCAGATACCCCTATATATTTTTTTCTTTATCCAAACACTGTAGTTGTTTCCATACTTTGATTATTGTGAACTATGCTGTAATGAACATGGAACCATAGAAAGCTCTTCAAGATAAGCTCTTCATGTAGTTTTTCTTTGGATATACATATATAGAAGTAGGACTGCTGGAAGGACAGTCCTACTTAGGGGAGTGGAAACAACTCCTGTGATACTCAAATCATTCTCCATTGTTCCACTTCCACACAAGGTTCAATGGGTGTCTCTATTTCCATAGCATTGGTTTCCCAAAAGTTAACCAATTCTGAAAGTGTCTGAATTAGTGAACTTTTTTTTTTGCTTTGTTTTCCAAATACTTGATTATAGAACCACACTGTTCTTTACTCGTCACCATAAAATCGTGTTCCTTATGTTGTTCCTCATACTTCTTTGTTCAGACAACTTTTAAATGAATCAAACCATGGTATTTCTACTAAGTATTTCATTAGGAGTAATTTCTGCACTATGGATTTTTTTTAACTGCCTGATATTTAGCTTATATTTTAGTTTGCTCCATTTCATAAATAAATCTTGTCCAGCACCATTAGAAGCAAAGAATGAACTAAGTATTCCTGACAATTCTCACTTCACTTTGAGGTATAGAAGCCCTATCTTTTATATCTGTCAAACCACATCCCATAATTTGTCTCACCCTTAAAACACATCTACCTCCAGGTCTCCTCGAATCACCATTGTGAGCTAAGTAGTTGCCTCTGTTTTTTTCATTCTTGGCAAAGCCTTGAAAAAGCTGTGAAATAAAATAAGCAGACTTCAATTTTTTCAGTACTGGTGGGACTGCCCCATGGATTTTATGTAGATACATAAACACTGCCAGAAGCATGAGACTCATTTCCACGTGTTTGCCTGCTGAACCAAGCCCTCAATGTTACTTGATAATCATTTGCTTTTCCCCAAGTATTGGGCAAAACATGAAGCTCCATATATCTTTACATTTAAAAAAATCAAGATGTACATAACTGTGCTTTTTACCTGGGGGAAAACAGTGAATTTTGCAAAGTTTTAGTGATTTCTCTCCCAGCCTATGAGTTTTAAATGACACATACAGTGTTTTTTCTACATGTCATTTCTTACATTTCTCCCTATATCCCTAAATAGAGCAAGTTAGGGGGATAAATGAAATAAAATATTTACTTAAAGTCAAGAAGAAATTACTTGTCTACTACATAAGAAAACACATTTCCAAATGGAGGGTTTAAAAATCCCTCATGGTGTTACTGAATACCATTTCCTGCCATGAGAACCAATACAGAATGAAAATAAGAATAAATTCCTTAGCCAGTCCTAGAATTGAATGACAAAATGAGCAAACACTGGATGCCCATGTAGAAACTGTATAGGTAAGCAATTTTAGCTGCTTGCTGGCTCAACTGGAAATTATTTTGTTCACTTAAAATAAGCAAGGACACGTTGGGTGGTTGGCACATAGATGAGAGGATATTAAGTAAAACCAGGAGCCAATGAAAGCAGGACAGATAGTGTAGCATACAGGTTCTGTTTGGGGGCTTGTGAGAATTGTCATTCATCCTCAGAATCTTTACTATTGAAGCTTGAAAAGATGAGAGTTCTTTGTGTGCAATCATTCATTTATGCATGTGAGAGGGTTTTCTTTTTTCTTTTTTTAATATTTTTACATTGTAGTACTTGTTTTGCTTGTTCGTGGTGTTTGCTTATTTAATACATTCCGTCAAGGACAGAAATTACATGATGGTTTTTTTTGTTTTTTGTTGTTGTTTTTTTCCCCCTAGGAAGTGTGTCTTGAGTTTTTCCCTTATTATTTTCATTACTTTCTTTTTTCCTCTTCTTTTTTTGGTGGTGGGGGTGGTTATGTTTAAATGAAGTTGCTTTTACAACACCAAAGACTTAATCATCCATTTCCTATATAAAAGGTAGCTACTTTTTTGCATGGACCTCAAGTATATTGTAGTATAGAGGTGGAATTTAAGGAAAGGTATTAAGCAGGCTGTGTTTTAGCTTATGGGCAAGTAAT
>NC_043711.1:70807503-70844774 GCF_006229205.1 Suricata suricatta
CATTGTTATATTCTAAAAAAAATAAAAATAAAATAAACAGGAAAAAAATTAAATTAATTAAAAAAAAATCCAGACAATATACAATACGAAATGGCAGCCCAGGAATTGGGGGACTCAAACTCTGGTGCATGTTTAAAAAATAAAAATAATCTTTTAATGCAATATTTCTAGATTCTTTTTTGTTTATTTGTTTACTTGATATTCTACTTTTTTTTCTTTTTCTTTTTTTAAAATAGTTTATTGTCAAATTGGTTTCCAATAACACCCAGTGCTCTTCCTCACAAATGCCCCCCCATCACCACCTCCTCATCCTCCTCTCCCTCCTCCTTCAACCCTTATTTTGTTTTCAGTATTCAATAGCCTCTCAGGTTTTGCATCCCTCTCTCTCCCCAACTCTCTTTCCCCCTTTCCCTCCCCATGGTCCTCCGTTAGGTTTCTCCGGTTAGACCTATGAGTGCAAACATATGATATCTGTCCTTCTCTGCCTGACTTATTTCACTTAGCATGACACCCTCAAGGTCCATCCACTTTCCTACAAATGGCCATATTTCATTCTTTCTCATTGAATGTGGAGACTCTTTTTAGATTCTAACTCAAGAAAACTCATCAACTTTCTTCTTCAGTTAAATAAATTGTCCTTTGGCATTCTTCTGCTTATTTCTGATAATAGGAAGAGTTTGTTTTATGTGAAAGAAAAACTGAACAACTGTGTGTTTAGCAAAACCTATAACTATTCTGAATCTGTTTTCCTCACTATAAAATAAAAATAATCATTTGAGGATTAAAGCAGATAAGGATGTGAAATGAATTGGAAACCTATAGAAATTATTATTTTTGCTATACATATTGTCATTATTTGTTAAGTATAGAATGACAATTTTGTTATTTGTTTAAAAAACAACTCATTTAAATAACAGTAAAATACTGTGGAGGTGAGTGGCTTCAAAGCTTTATGAAGTAATTGTTTTCATTTTCTCCTAATATGAAGCTTTCTTTGAACACTCCTCTCCTTCCAAAATCTGGCTTTAGAGGGGAGAGATGTAGTTGAATGTCTTCAGAGATAAATTATTGAGGACAGGTCAGAAAAGGAGCTTTTTGGATTGGTAGACTGCAAGAGCTTTTCCAAACAGAATCCCAAGGGAAGATGAGAGAGAAGAAATGAAACAAAGGAAGTAGTTAGGGACAAGTCTGGGCCCAGCCAGAGGAAGGAGCGGAAAGGGGAAGGCATGTTGGAGGAGGTCCACTGGCTCCTCATTCTACCGGAGGACAGAGTGAATGAAGGAGCATCATATTCACTGCAGCCTCTGGTTGTAAAGTACAGCCTATGTGCAGGATTCCCTCCTACAATGAAAGTTTCCCATGATAATGACAAATTCCATTTCAACACATGTGTGTTCATGCTTCCTTTAGTCCCTTCACAGCCTCAGATGAATTTGGGGATCAATCTTCCATTACAGACTAACAAATTTAGTCATGTCTAACACAGTTAGGAAAGAACTGGCTTCCAGCTGCCTAGGAGTGAGTTTTCCCTTGAAGACGAAGATGGCATTAAAAAAAAAAAATACAAACCTCCAAGAGCAGGAAATCAGGAAGAGAACAAGGGAGCCAAGGAAAGACTACATTTCTAATTACAGCTAAAATTCCCAAGACTTATAGATATAGCATTAGTTCATCACTTGAGCACATAATTGGTCAGCTACTGTAGACCCAATCAACATGACCTCCAAACACATTTCCACACTCAGGTTGGACATTTCCCCCATGGGGCCCATCACTGTCTTACTTTCAGTCCATTTCATCTACAATGCCCACTTATACAAAGACTTGAGGGTGGAGAAGAGGTGAAGCACGCTCTGTGATTAGCTTCTCTCTCTCTCTTCCCAACCCCCAACACCTCTCCCTATCAGAACCTGCCCCCTGCCAACCTTCACTAATGAGGATGTAATTTCCTGATGTGCTAGGCAGAGACAGGCCAATGTCTTATTCCCATGTGGTTTCAGGAAACACATTAATAGTTACCTGGCTTTCACCATATCCCCTTGGAAATCCCCCAGGGTGACTTTTGCCAACTAAAGTTATTTAAAGGAAATAAAAATGGTTTCTTTTGAAATAGACAGGCCATTATTTTGAGTTATTCTTAAAGGTTATGCCAGACTATATCTCTGTCTACAGAAATGAATCCACTTCCCCAAACCCCACCTGTGAACACAGTCATCTCATTTCCAAGTAATGATTAGTTCCTGGTCAGTATCTCATACCAAAGGTCTGTGGTATCATCATTAAGCGATCAGGTTTGTCTTCAACCACAACAGTCATATAAAAGAACTTTAAGTTTTTTCCCTTGATATATTTTTATTCCTTTCCTTTATCTACAGGATTCATTCATTTTTTGTTTTTGTTTTTTTAATTTGGGCATATATCTCAGTAGAGCTAGTTACAAAACCTTAGTGGAGATGAATTATCTTATTCTGCCAAGTATATGTCCCCCTTTCCTATGGTAACAAGATTCTGATAATTTTATTCTTATTCCATGTGACTTGGAGAAGACATATGACCTAGGTCTGGCCAATCAGAATCCACACACAACCATAACTATTATTGGTTCAGGGAAAGCATGTGGCTGAGGTCAGAGCTATCAAAGTTAATCTTACCACTTTTGCTGGAAAAACGTGTAAGAAGCTCTCTCTCTTCTACTGCGTTACTGAAGAGAGAAAATGTACACATGGAGGTGCTGAAAGTTTAACTGCCATCATGGAGGGAAAGCCTGTTTGAGAATGGAGTTAACAAATAAGAAAGCAGAGGTGATAGGAGACCAAATTCTGATAGCATTGTCAGTTAGTAGATCCAGCTATTCCTGAAGCTACTCTGCCTCTGATCTTTTCAATTCTAAGCCAGTGCATCTTCTTTTTTACTTCATTCTGAGTTAGGTTTTTACCCAATCTATGTTGGTTTTCTGCCACTTGCCACCAAATATTTTATTTTAAAATCTTCCCATATGTTTTCACTCATAGGATAATAGGAGAAACCTAACAGAGGACCATGGTGGGGGGGGGGAAGTTAGGGGTAGAGAAAGAGGCAAATCATGAGAAACTCTTGAATACTGAAAACAAACTGAAGTCTGAAGGGGGAAGGGGGAAGGGGAATGGGGGTGATGGTCATGGAGGAGGGTACTTGTGGGAGGAGCAATGGGTGTTATATGGAAACCAACTTGACAATAAACTATAAATATAAATAAATAATAAAATTAAATTAAAAAAGAAAAAATAAAAATAAATAAAACCTTCCCTTTTATGTCAATACTTTACATCCATTTAAGACTCTATCAGCAATATTCTCACTTTGCCACTTAAAGTTACACCTAGAAACCAGGTAACAGTAATGAAAATGACCCACAAGCTACGACATTCATCACTAGCTAAGACTTAGCTTCCAATAAATAGAGGAAGTTGGATCATAATGAAAACACAGAAAATCATTTCCAATGTGAATAATCTTTGGGACAACTCCATTCCTCTTTACTCCAGGACAGACAAGAGTGTCTTCTCATTTGCTCTGATAGGTTAGCCAAAAACACAACAGACTGAGACTACGAAATTATGAATACTATAGAAAATACTACCAATAAATAAGAACAGAACAAGAAAATGAAAATGCTATTAGTTGGATCTTTATAAATCAGCACTGAGTGTTTATTAAGTGTTGGAGTTAAGTTTGATTATAATGGGTGAAGAATTTCCATGTGGTAAAAGTAAGCCAAGAAGCAGTTGGAAGTTACACAGATCTGTTCTTGGCTTCCAGTGGGTGCGGACAGAATAGACAGAACTGAAAACACAACTGGAACTCTGGCCCAGTTCCTGAATATTAGCATAGAGGGGTGTGCTTTCCATGCAGAGGGTGTCACCAAGTAACCAAAAAAAAAAAACTTGGGGAGAAGAATGAGGGATAGGGAGGTGTCACTTTCACTGTAATTCTTCTCTAATATCAAGGAGACTGGCTGGGAATCAACAAAGATCCTCTAAGAATGCCTCTATTTCTTGGTTTTTGGCCAGTTACTCAGAACAGATGTGAAATGTTTGCTGTGATTAGGAAATATTTTGCATGTGAGAATGTGGATGCTACAATTTTCAACTTAGCCAAGAAGACTTAATAAATGGTGAAATTTTACATCTTTGGGGAGGAGCAAAGTATTTTTTTAAAAGTGTTGGTTAAAATAAACACCAAATTCCCAAAGAGAGACTCCAAATTCTGATGATGTGCAGCACTGATCATTTTATTACTGTGGAAAAATTTACTCAGATGGTGCAGCCCACTTCATCCTTTTGTTAATGTTCTCATTCTCCCATTATCAATGGCAGATGAGTACTCATCTTTTACTATCTGAGTTTTTGTTATTGAATGAATCAGAAGTTGATGAAAAATATGTCCTTATTAACAAATAGTAAATCAAACAGTGATCTGATGTCTTAAAAAATGAGAAGCATTTTATTTTACAAATGAAACCAAGTTATCATTGCAAGAATATTATGCATATTAGTAATACACTTGCATTCTGGTTCCCTAGTAGAGCCAGCTGCCTGACCTTCAAAGTCACTTTATTTCTCTAAACTTCAGTTTCCTGTTGTGTCAAAGGAGAGAGTTGGACTACATCAGCATTTCCCAGAGTGTGTATTGTAGAAACTAGTTCTGTGGGATGTTATTGAATTGTCAAAGCAAAGGTAGGAATTCACTGTTCAAACAGGACAAAGAAAGGATTTCAAGACAAAAGAAATAATGTGTGTGAAAGTATAGAGATTCAAAAAGCTTTTTATTAATTTGTCCAATAAATATTTACTGAAGACTTATTATATGCCAGATGTTGAGTATGCTAGAATTGGGGGTTCAGCAGTAAATAAGGAAAATGAGAAACTTGCCTTCAAAGAGTTTATATTCTTGAGAGACTTATGATTTAAAAAGCAATAAAATGAAATCAAATATTCAGAATATTATGATTTGAAAAACAATCAAAGGCTCCTATAGAATATGAGAATAAGAGAAGTAGGAGAGGGCTTTTTGGAAGAAGTTATGCTTGAACCCAAAACTAAAGGGTAAATAGTAGTGATCCAGGCAAATAGTGTAAAAGATGAATATTCCAAGCAAAAGGGATAAGACCATGGGGCGAAAGAAGAAAATAGGGAGTCTGAAGAACTTGAAATTAAAATATACTCTGGCAAAATTTTATGTGAGAAGATGAAAGTGTCAGGAAATGAGGTTTGAGGAATAAATGGGAAAAGATCATCTTATATCTCATAGCAATGCACAATGGTTTGTATTTTACCATACAGAAAATAAGTAATGCTAAAGGTTTAAGCACCTGAGAAAAATGGCCATATTTTTACTTTGGAATACTGACAGTGGTAGCAATGAGAAAATTTTATTGGAAAGGAGCCAGACTGGTAAAAAATTATATTAATTGGGATACTCTTGCTTCCTGGCTGTAGCAGTGCAGAGGGTGAAAAGAGGACAAATGTGAAAGTCATTTAAGATGTAGAGTTGGAAGGTTTGTGCCTGATTAGATGTTGGCAGTGAATAGAAGGGAACACACATAGTTTGGTTCACAAGATGAATGGCGATACCATAAACCAGAATAGGACTTATTGGACAAAAAGGAGGAAGAGAAAAGGAAACTAAAAAATGAAGTTGAGTTCTATTAGGGCATGTCCATCTTTTTGTTCCACTGGACATTTATTATTTTTTTTAGTGGTTTGGAGGATGAGCTTTATTTTTTTGTAATAGTTTATTGTCAAATTGGTTTCCATATAACACCCACTGCTCTTCCCCACAAGTGCCCTCCTCCATTACCACCACCCATCTTCCCTCTTCCTCTCCCCCTTCAGCCTCCAGTTCGTTTTCAGTATTCGTCTCTCATGTTTTGCATCCCTCTCTCTCCCCAACTCTTTCCACCTTCCCCTCCCTATGGTCCTCTGTTAGGTTTCTCCTGTTAGACCTATGAGTACAAATATATGGTATCTGTCCTTCTCCACCTGACTTATTCCGCTTAGCATGACACACTTGAGGTCCATCCACTTTGCTACAAAGGGCCAGATTTCATTCTTTCTCATTGCCATGTAATACTCCATTGTACATATATACCAGATCTTCTTGATCCATTCATCAGGTGATGGACATTTAGACTCCTTCCATGATTTGGCTATTGTAGAAAGTGCCGCTATGAACATTGGGGTACATGTGTTCCTATGGGTCAGCACTTCTGTATCCCTTGGATAAATTCATAGCAGTGCTTTTTCTGGGTCATAGGGGAGTTCTATTGATAGTTTTTTGAGGAACTTCCATACTGTTTTCCAGAGCGGCTGCACCAGTTTACATTCCCACCAACAGTGTAGGAGGGTGCCCATTTCTCCACTTCCTCACCAGCATCTATAGTCTCTTGATTTGTTCATTTTAGCCATCCTGACTAGAATGAGATGGTATCTCAGTGTGGTTTTGATTTGTATTTCCCTGATGATGAGTGAGGCTGAGCATCATTTAATGTGTCTGTTGGCCATCTGGATGTCCTCTTTGGAGAAGTGTCTGTTCATGTCTTCTGTCCATTTCTTCACTGGACTATTCATTTTTGGGGTGTGGAGTTTGGTGAGTTCATTACTACCCAAAGCAACCTACACATTCAATGCAGTCCCCATCAAAATTGCACCAGCGTTCTTCTCAAAGCTACAACAAGCTATTCTAAAATTTGTATGGAACCACAAAAGACCCCGAATAGTCAAAGTAATATTTAAGAAGAAAACCAAAATGGGAGGCATCACAATCCCAAACTTTAACCTCTACTACAAAACTGTCATCACCTAGACAGTATGGTATTGGCACAAAAACAGACACATAGATCAATGGAATAGAATAGAGAACCCAGAACTAGGCCTATAAATATACAGCCAATTAATTTTTGACAAAGCAGAAAAGAGTATCCAATGGAAAAAAGACTGCCTCTTTAGCAGGTGGTGCTGGGAGAACTGGACAGCAACATGCAGAAGAATGAAACTAGACCACTTTCTTACACATACACAAAAATAAACTCAAAATGGCAGAAGGACCTGAATGTGAGACAGGAAACCATCAAAACCCACGAGGAGAAAGTAGGAAACAGTCTCCTTGACCTCAACCGCAGCAATTTCCTACTTGACACATCCCCAAAGGCAAGGGAAATGAAAGCAAAAATGAACTATTTGGACCTCATCAAGATAAAAAGCTTCTGCAATGCAAAGGAAACAATCAAGAAAACTAATAGGCAACCAACAAAATGGAAAAGATAGTTGCAAATGACATATCAGATAAAGGGCTAGTATCCAAAATCCACTGGACATTTAAACGGAATTATATGTATACATCAGTCTAGAACATGAAGAAGTGGACTGACATCTAAACATAAAGTTAAATGTCTTTAGTTCATGGATGACCATCAAATCTTGGAATGGCTAATATCACCTAGAGTCTATGAGGAATAAAATGACAAGAAAGATAAGGCAAAAACAAACATTGAGGGAATAAGCATATGAAACTATACCTACAAAGAGAACAGAGATGGAAAGGCAGAAAGGTCGAGTTGTTTTTAAATTGTTAGTAATATTGGGGCAGCTGGGTGGCTCAGTTGGTTAAGTGTCCAACTCCTGATTTTGAATCAGGTCATTATCTCACAGGTCAAGAGATCAAGCCCTGCATCAGCCTCTGTGCTGACAGTGTAGAGTCTGCTTGGGATTCTCTCTTTCCCTCTTGCTCTGCCCCTCGCTCGCTCTCTCTCTCTCTCTCTCTCTCTCTCTCTCTCTCTCTCTCTCTTTCTCAAAATAAATAAACACTAAAAATATATAAATAAATTATTACTGATGTTATAGGAATGTTCAAATAAATTAAACAAGATTGTATTTTGTTGACATTTGTTTACAATTTCCAATCAAATGTTCTGGTATTAGAAAAAAAAGTATCTAAATTCTACCTCTGGAATATAGTCAGTATTTATTATCTTTTAGGATTTTTTCAAGGTACAGATAATCTCAAATAATGCATTAGTTTTAAAACTCTTTTGTTTCTATGTCTTGAATACAGTGTCAGAAACATATACATAATTCCACCTTTATGTTCCAAGTAGGTGAAATACATAGATTTTCTATTAAATTTCTCATGATCTACACTGCAGAGATTCCTGTTAACTGATAAAAACACAATTACATGTATACACCATAAAAACAGGCTTATTTTCTACAATCTCTCAACATCCTCCTGAGTTGGCTATACAAATAGTAACCTGGAAGCTGGCTGAGCAACTAAGTAGAGAAATTACAGTTAATCCAAGGAACAAATCACTGCATCCAGAAATCAAACCAAACACATATTAAAAAAAAATAAAACACAAAGATTCCCACCCCCCCCCCCCCAAGTGTGGAACATACTCAGTTTCACTGGGGTCATAACAATGAGTTTCAAAATTTGGGAACCCTTTGGGCCCTGAGCCTGTCTGATTTTCTGACTAAGCTACAGTCTTCTGGAGTTGATTTCATCAGTGGCTGGTGAAGCATGACTCTGTTTTTTTGTATAAGCTTTTCTTCTTAAAACAACATTTTGATGAGCTAAGCATAAATTAATCAGAAACATATGGATTAAATTGACTCCAAAATACATATGGGTTTAAAAAATAAGAAAAGTACTCAGGGCAAAACACACTTAGGGTTTTATAAGCCCAGTATGTTAGAAAACTGTAGCAAGAGGATTCCAAAATATGACCTCCCCTTATCTGTGCCATGGTCAGCAACGTTTTTGTTATCTTCTTATAGAAAAAGGAAGTTAAGAAGTAGATGAGCACTGTGAGATTGCTCAGCCTTACAACCCATTTTCTAAGGCCAGACATTGTGGTTTCAGTCTGTCTGCTACTGACTCTTTGAGGAAAAGTGGGGCACTGAGAGAGATCTCTTCGTGGGACACTGGAGTCTATCACCACTCCTCTAGGTTTACCCTCTCCTTTGAAGAAAAAAATCCACATTTTTCCTTTCTGGAGCAATTCTTCATTGTATAATTTGTTGTTCCAAATCAACATGTAAATATAATGAATTTATTATCTCTCCTTATTTCTTGGCCTTCCATCTTCCAGGGACAAAATCTTGAGGGCATCTTTGACTCCTTATTCCTCTTAATTCCTTATATCCCATCAGTCATCAAGTCCTGCCAAACTGTCCTTTGAAATTCATACTCTCCTCATCACCTCACACCTGGATTACAAGGGCAGCCACAAAGTGACCCTTACTGATTCCTCTTAATCTCTAGGCCACTCCACACACTACCATCAGTCTAATGTTTAACTCATGCTTTCATTATACCACCCTTCTTCTTCTCCTCTTTTTCTTTTACTATATGTGAAATTTAAGCTCTTCTGTCTGCCTCCCAAGTTTCCTCATAACACAGATATACTCTACCTCTGCAAGCATGTTTTCCACTATTGTTCAATAGTCACCACCTCCTGCAGCTTGGCATCAGCCATATACTATGTTCAGTTTATGTTTCAATTCACATTCCCAAACAGCATTTCCTAACTACTTATTTCCTCACTTGTATTTACCTTTCTTCTACATGTTTATGTCATGATGATAACTATATCACAAAATGTGGGCAACCTCACTAATGTGATATTTAAGTAAATACCTGAATGATAAGAGGACTTATCTCACCAAGGGTGGTAGGGAAACAGTGTGTTCAAATGTCCTATATAATTTCTGCAGGAAGTGGAAGAGAAGGGGTAGGAACATATTTGTGTGTTTAAAAAATTGTAAAGAAAGTACATATAAAGAGATTGTGTTTTGACTTTTTAAAAACATTTATTCATTTTTGAAGAGCAGAAAGACAGAGCACAAGTGGAGAAGGGGCAGAGATAGAGGGGAACACAGAATCAGAAGCAGACTCCAGGCTCTGAGCTGTCAGCACAGAGCCTGAAGCGAGGCTTGAACCTATGAACCATGAGATCATGATCTGAGCCAAATTCGGATGCTTAACCTACTGAGCCACCCAGGTGACCCAGAAATTGTATTTTAAAATATAAAAGGCTGCTGAAGTTCACATGTAGATTCGAAGGAGGGAATGAGTATGAGATGAAGTTGGACAATAGCCAGAAGGAAGATCATGAATGGCCTTGGCAGCTATGCTAAAGAGTGGATTTTCTTCTAAATTCAAGCTGCTTTAAGGTTATTTATATTAAAGAAGACAAAATCATTTACTGGAAGATAACTCTTGCCTCTTTGTGAAGATAAATAGAAGTAAACACCCAGTATAAAAGTTACTTCAAAGAAAGAAAAAATAGAAAGGTGGCTCAGACTCGGAGCTAGCAATGAAGTCAAAGGATTAAAAAAAAAACATTCTGGAAGAATTGGCAGGATATACTCAAGAAATGAGATGATGAGAAATGACAAATCGAGAATGACTCCTATGTTTCAGGCTTGAGGAATTGAGTACATTTCCTAAGATAGAGAAGACTGTGAGTAAAGAGAATAGGGTGTATTGAACCAAGACTTTAGTTTTGGATCTAACTTGAGGCAAAATGGATTAACTAATTTTGGCCCATCTCAACTTCCTTAAAAACAATAAGATCTGGAGAAAACAGTTTAAAATCTCTTTCACAGGCATTATAGAACTATTGAGTCAGTGAAGACATGGAGGGTACACAATCCAAAAAAAATGAAGAAGAAAAAAGAAGACAAAAGATGAATGAGGAGGAGGAGGAAAAGGAGGAGAAAGAGTCATCCAGAAGCATGATCCAGGCATTTGGTTTCCTTAAGGATTTTTCTCATTTTGATAGTGGACAAAAAGAGGCTGTAAAGGTGATCAGAGATTTTGTTAGATTTACATTGCTAGGACAAAAGCTGTAACATACTACATGCCAAGAAAATATTTGGTAAATTCCCTGATGTTTGGGTTGGTACCTCAAAGACCGCATCTAGGAAAGAAAATTAAAGTGCAAGTATCCACACCTCATAGATTAAAATCATGTCAAACCCCAATTGGATTAAAGTGATTTGGAGATTGTTAATGACTCTAAGAAATGCCTACCAGAATTTCTTGGAGAAAGATAAAAGTGAGCCAGGGCTCCAAAATACCTCTAAAAGTTATCAAATCCAATATATTCTATTGTTTAAAAAAAAAACTGGCATACTGAAAACCTGAGAGGAATCAAAATCTGAGAAATCAAAACCTGAGAAGAAACAAATTCAGAGGATATTATGACTATGAGGATACCAGGCATGAAATTAACCATTAATGATAATAATCAGGAATTTTTATTTTAAGGACAAGAAGAAAAATTTTGGAATAAAACAGAAATTTATATTTACAAAATGAAAACTATGGAAATGAAAAAATATGATAATGGATATTAAAAACTTGATTAATAATTTTAATAATTGTAAAAAGGTAAAGAGAAAATTAGTGAAATGGAATAGATCAGGAAAAAATACACATAACTAAAACTTTAAAAGTTAATGAGAAGTACATGGGGTACCTGGGTGGCCCAGTCAGTTGAGCATTCAACTTTGGCTCAGGTCATGATCTCACGGTTTGTGAGTTTGAGCCACATGTCCAGCTCCCTGCTGACAGTGCAGAGCCTGCTGAGGATTCTCCCTCCCTCCCTCTTTCTCTTGCTCTCAAAGTAAATAAGTAAACTTAAAAAAATCAATATATATAACTTGCCACATTAATAGAATAAAGAAGAAAGTAATATAACATTTCAATAGGTGTAGAAAAACATTTGATATAAATGGTTTATAATAAAAACTTTGTTAACATGCAGACCCAAAAATCAGAAAGTAGTGAGCAGACTTGCACGACATAATTAGTAACATTCTATTAAAACACTGTACCCCCAAATTTCAGAAATCTTGTCTTTCTCAAATATTTACAGAAAATTTCCAAAATGATACATGTTGTACTATATAGAAAATCTCACCAAATTTCAATGAACTGAAATAATATGGAGGATATACTCTAATTACAGTGGAATTAAGCTAGAGGTCATATCAAAAAGATAACCAGAAAGTCACTTTTTTGAAATTAAGAAATACATCTCTAAGTAATCCATGGGCCAAATAAGAAACAATTAAAATTAGAAAATATCTTTAACTGAATTAAGAGTTGACCCTCAAACAACACAGGGATTAGGGGTGCCAACTCCTGCATAGTCAAAAATCCACATATACACTTGTGGGTCCAGTTCTGGGCTCTCTATTCTATTCTATTGGTCCATGTGTCTGTTTTTGTACCAATACCATACTGTCTTGATGATGACAGCTTTGTAGTAGAGTCTAAAGTCTGGGATTGTGATGCCTCCTGTTTTGGTTTTCTTCTCCAATATTACTGACAATAAACTATTTTTAAAAAAAGAAAGAAAGAAAGGGAGCTGGGACTAGGGGCTTTTGCTGTGTGACCCAGGGCTGATGACATACAGTCTCTGGGTCTGTTTTCCCCTCTGTAAAATAAATAATTTTGGTAAATAAAAAAAAGTCCACATGTAACTTTTACTTCCCAAAACATAACTACTAATGGCCTACTGTTGACCACAAGTCTTACCAATAACATTAACAATTGATTAACATATTTTGTATGTTATATGCATTATATGCCATATTCTTACGATAAAGCAAGCTAGAGAAAAGGTTACTAAGAAAATTATAAGGAAGAGAAAATACATTTACAGTACTGTACTGTATTTATGGAAAGAAATTGACATATAAGTGGACCTGTGCAGCTCAAACCCCTGTCGTTCAAGGGTCAACTCTATAATAAATATAGTTTATAAGATATAACTAAAATCATGCTTTAAGGAAACTTATAGCTTTAAATGCATATATTTAAAAAGAAGAGGGGCGCCTGGGTGGCTCAGTTGGTTAAGCCTCCGACTTCGGCTCAGGTCAGATCTCACGTTTGTGGGTTCGAGCCCCGCATCAGGCTCTGTGCTGACAGCTAGCTCAGAGCCTGGAGCCTGCTTCCGGTTCTGTGTCTCCTTCTCTCTCTGCCCCTCCCCCTCTCATGCTCTGTCTCTCTCTGTATCAAAAATAAATATAAAAACATTAAAAAATTTAAAAAATAAAATAAAATAAATAAAAAGAAGAATGGCTGAAAGTCAATAATATAAGTATCCATATCAAGAAGTTAGGCATAAGAAAAACATAGTGAATACAAACAACATAGAAAAAGGAAATAATATGCATTAAAAAAAGAAATTAATTTGGCCTAAATTTCATGAAGTATGGTGTCCCGAGTCTTCTGATCACTTACAAACAGGATCCAAGAACCTTGTATGGAAGGAATCATGCAGTAATTCCCCCTAGATCTCCTCCTTTATCTTTCAGGAAAAAAAATTCATGACCATGAGCAAGATATTTTGTTGTTGTTTTCCCTAAAATTGTCTTTTCTTTACTCATAGATGAAAAGACTCTGAAACCAAGTCTCTAAAGGCTCATGAAAAGAATTAAATGCTAGATTCATTAGCAAATGTCAATATTGGGTTCCTAAAACATTCTAGGGTACCTCACCCAATTCTCAAAATGTGGGATGGACCTATGTATGCCAAGAACTCAGAGTTCTCTCCCTCAATATGATAGTGAAGTCATTAGAATATCTCCCACAAAGAACCTTAGAGATTAATTATTATCTAGAATCCAATAGGTAAGTAACATTCTAAACTCTGTAACACCCCAGAATTCCAGTCAACTTTGAGCTATATAGTCCCAACATCTGGTAAAGTACCTCCAGAAAAGTGGGCCCACATTAATTCCATATTGAATTAATGTCATATATCAGTGAGCTGGAAGTGTAAGGTAAGAAATAAGAAAGTCCATATGACCTCAAAACTGTAAATTCAAAATCAAGTTATGTTGCAACTTGTAATGTCATAGTAGTGTTTACTAAATTTTGAACAAAATACAACTAGTCATAGTTTCACACCAGGAGTAATAAATCTGTTGTTCCATAGAGAACTAACCTGTCTTTGAGTTCATGTTTTGCCAATTCATGATATTAAGGTTAGTATAGTTTCACTCAAACTGCTGAGTATACTGGATTGAGCTCAGAATTCTTTCAAACCTCATTTTTCCAGACCCCAGAATATACTTCAGAATCAAGACTGTCATCATTTTTCACTCCACCCAGGCTAATAAGCCAATCCTTTCTATAGTAACCAAAAAGGAATAGAAAGAAGTACAACAGGTCATAAAAGTTAGCACAATTAGATAGATATGTTGACATGTAAAAACAACTGGCAGTAGGGTGGTTAGTATAAATTTTAATAGCACAATTTTTGGAGGAGTTGCACAACTTTATCACAACCTAATTGTGAACAATGTAGCCATTGCTGGTCTGTGGCAACGAATAAGCTTCATAGCACCCAAACACCATCAGAGGTTCTATATTTACCTTACATCTGCCAACAACCCATGTTCTCTCATTTTCTGTGTAAAAGAGCTCCATGTGGGCCAGATTTAATCTGATGCAGAAATACTATGTCACTTCCAATAAAAGCAAAAAGGAAAGAGAGATTCACACAATAACTTATCAAGGATGGCAGCTCATGCTGGTGTTTGGAATAGTTTGGAGGTATTGTTTTGTTTACTGAACAGTCAAGTTGAAAGGAAGGTGCCCAAGCCTGATTAGAATGGCCTCTGCAGATCTGTTTTCCAAATAAAAAACATATGCCCCTTTGGGGAGAGAAACATATGTCCTTTTGGGGAGAGCTCTTCATTCCCAGCTACAAGTAAATTTGAAAATAGTTTGACTCTGGATAAGAAGAATATAATATAGCATCTTTCCTTACATGAGGTAGGTCCAGAGCAAACTTCTGATGACCAAAGTAAAATGAATACCAATTGTGACCAAAGGCCCAAGACAAGGGGAACCTCAGACACCATTATATTCAATCCACTGTAGATTTTTCTAGGTGCAGATACTGATGCCTAAGAAGATTATTTGATTATACCTAAAACCACACAGCAAATCTATGGCCACATTGGAGCCTCAATGCAGGTCTCTTGATTTATAATTTAGCCTTCAATATTATATGATGCCAATATTACAATAAATTTTCAAAACTTCATTTGAAGTAAAAATTGGGGGAAAATTAACTGTAATACTTGATATGGTAACAAGACTGGAAAGATACAGAGATAAGTCATTTCTCATTTAATCAGAGAAAATCCTTTTATATGAGTCAAATTAATATTTTTTCTATGATTCATATAAGACTCCAGGAGCAAATAAGATGAACTGTCTCTTATTTCCCAGTAGGGTATTTTCATTATTTTCCATTTAAACATGTGGGAAGTAATATTCAAAATTAACTTAATTATTTTGTTCTGGCTAAATGCAGGACTGTCATCTTTATTATAAAAAGAAAAACACAAAATATTAATTTAATTATAAAATAGCTATTCATGATCTCTCTTCTGTATGCAGTCAACTTATACACACACATGTATGTTTCCATGAATTGTGATTTTTTTAATGAAAAATAATGATTTGAAGTTGTTTAAATGTCCCAATTCTGAAATGAACAAACTTTTCATGGCAGCTTTATTTTTTTCTTTTATAGTTTATTGTTAAGTTAGTTTCCATATAACACCCAGGGCTCATCCCAACAAGTGCCCTCCTCCATGCCCATCACCCCTTTTCCCCCTCTCCCCCACCCCCATCAACCCTCAGTTTGTTCTCAGCATTTTGAAGTCTCTTATGGTTTTCATGGCAGCTTTAGACATCAGCAAAGCAAGTCTATTGATTAAAACCC
Source organism: Suricata suricatta (assembly GCF_006229205.1). NCBI lineage: Eukaryota > Metazoa > Chordata > Mammalia > Carnivora > Herpestidae > Suricata > Suricata suricatta. The sequence continues at coordinate 70,823,300 of NC_043711.1, forward strand.
ATCCTTTTATAAGCACCTTCAAGCCTTGAAAAATTTGAATCTCTCTCTAGATGTAGAAGCTGATAAAAGATTTTTTTTATTGCATCATTCAAAACAAAATCTGGGGAAGGCAGACGTTTAAAATAAAGCTCTGTTACTAGAAAACAGACAGTCTCCATCCTCATTCTGAGTAATGTCTGCCTCTGTTCAGTTCAACAACCCACAAAGAAAGTAGTAGACAAAGACAGGCCAGATGAAAAACATCGCACTACAAAAGGATACTTAGTGAGGAAACCCAGCAATCACTTTGCCCAAAGACTGACTTCTGAAAATACAGTAGGAAATGGTGTACCATTTTATCTCATTGTATTTGTTTTTTCCATTTAAAATTTGCATGGTGGCCCATTGATTTAATGAATATTTTACTTTCATTAAAATTTTGTTTACCTGGGTTTGGTCATGGACATACTGTGGGCTTTCCCCAGTTTAGAACCGGTTGAGATTAATGTTGACTCAAAAACCAGCTTTCTTTGGCCCCACCTGTATTGGATTCAGTCTTTGTCTTTGCCAGTACCCCCCTGGCCCATACTGATGATATCACTGTGAATCACTAAGAGGCCTGCATACACATGGCTCAGACATAATAATGATGTTGCTCATGACAACACCATTGTTAATAATCTGACCACACAGCGATATGAAGCATCACCTGGCTCTACATTTTAACAGTTAAAGCTTTCATTCTCCCTAAGCACAGACCATCTAGGATTAGACCACACCTACTTTTGCTTTCTTTATCTTATCTTTATCTTTGTTATATATTCTTGGACAATGTATAAGGAAAATACCTTTTGGACATCTCATACCCTTTGGTTGACCTCTTGTGACTAAATGAACATGTCTAGGACAAACACAGCTTATGTTTGACACCATTTCCCCCTAAGGTATGAAGTTGTATTCAGATGATGAAAGAGAAACAAAAACTAACTTTCACAAATTATCTCTTGGAGATGTACTGACTTGCTCTGAGATTTATGTTTAATTTTACCTAATAATGATATTGATGCAATATTTTCTTTAAAAGTTTTAAAGGAAGAATTGTTCTCTATAGATGTTATTTCTACATTATTTGCATTCCCATCGATTTCCAAACTGGAAATGGCACTAGAATTTTTCAAAAGCCATATAAATGAATCCAAGGAGGTATGCGGATGATGACTATATAGAGTGTTTGCCAGGCTTTAGTGAAAGATTGTTGCATCTAATAAACAAATTGTAAGAAATATTAAACCAATATTTAAACACAAGTATCAACTTAAAGCTTCATAGCATTATAATGGACACTACAGAGTCCCAAGACTTAAGCCAATGATTGTATTATTTAAGCTCTCAGTTGAGTGACAGAGTCAGAAGTGAACACAGGGAAAATCAGAGGTTTACTGTCTTTGAGAATCACCTGGCTGTGTGTAGACAAAACTCTGTTGTTTGGCCCCAGAGTGTGGTCTTTTCTACCAGACAGAGCTAACTATTCATCTACTATGTGTAATTTGAAATCAATAGATAACGTCTATAATCAATAAACTAATTTCACTATACACATATTTAAAAACATGTACATAAAAAGCACAAGAAATAGAGTTTCAAATGGCACACTAATGAGTGGGAAACTCGTATTTTTCTTTATTAACCATTGTTAAAATGTTTTCATCTGTGTACATATATTACCCTAATTATAATATAAAGTGAAAAATTAAATTATGTATTGAAAACAAACACATGCTTGCTATTTCTAGCTGAAGGAAATGAATGGGACAATTTGAAACATTTAGTAAGAACAATCCCTCAGCACAATTAGGTGAGAGAAACCATTCAAGCTTTCTCACATTCATCAAACAATTAAGGAGCAATTACTATGTGCCATATTTGGACTAGATGCTGTGAGAATACACAGATGAGTCTGTCATAGTCTTTCTTCTCAAAGACTTTGCAATCAAGTGTGAAGAGAAGGATATGTAATTATAACATAAAAAAATTAAATATTGTGTGACAACTTATTTTAAAAAATAGAGTGTAGAGGAAAGACCCATTAATGTTTGTTGGCAGCAAAATCAAGACAAATTTCACAAAGAAAATAATCATGTGGATTCATTCTCATGAACATCTAATGTGTTATAGTGTTTCCTGTGTGACAGGGCTAGAATCTAGATTAGTAGAGAAGAAAGGGAGGTACTTCAGATTGGGAGAGAAGCCTGAGGAAAGGTGAGAATGTATGCAAATGCATGACACTGTGTGTGTATGGGAAGGGAAACCATGAGACAAAAAAGTTAGGAATAGAATCAATGGGAGAAGATTTAAAATGCCATAGAATGATGAGCATTCATTATTTTCAATGATTTTCTGAAAATGGAAATGGTACTTGCCAACTCTGATGACCCTGTGAAGAAGGGACTGAAGAGTGAGAACCTGGAGGTATCAGTAGGGAAGCTACTATAATAGTAACCGGGAGCACAGGGACATGAACCAGGGCATTGACCGTGGGATGAAAGGAAAGAAATACATTAAGTGGCAGTATATAGCAATGGAAAAATCAATTAAATCAATTAAATCAACCAAGTACATATAAGAGATAAAAATAAGGAATCAAATGTATGTTTTTGGTTTGGACAGTTGAATTAATGGTGGTTTCAGTAACTGGGGATACTGAAAACACAGAGATAAGGGATCATGGAAGGACTATAATTAATTCCATTCAGGACATTTGGGCTGCAGACACTATCAGAACAAGCAGTGTGAAGGTAACATTGACAACTGGCAAATATTCCTGTTTACAGAGAACAAAAACTTTAATCACGGAGACATTTATTAAAATCTTACTAAATATGCAAAGTATTGCAAAATGTTCTATGGGTTGGCAAAACAGCTTATAGTATAAACTCTGACCATATGTGCTTGATAATGTAGGTAAAAAGAAAATATAAATCATGAAAACATAACTCTTAATTATTCAGAGAAAATTTTATAGAAGAGAGAGAGAGAAAAACAAAACTAGGCCTTGATAGATGGATAAGGTAGAACAAAGGGGGAAAGAGACAGGAGTCCCAAGTAAAAACACTGAGGGGCTTCTGAGAAAGAGGCTTTGGTGAGGCCAGGAATGGTGGAAAAGTGGAAGCATCTGAAAAAGGAGAAGAAATAAGCATGGGCTGGTATGTTGGAGTTAGCTTTTGAATATTTTTTTGAAATGTTTATATTTATTTTGAGAGGGGGGTGATATGGGGGAGGGACAGAAAGAGGGAAAGAGAGAATCCCAAGCTGGCTCCACACTATCAGTACAGAGCAGAGTGTGGAATCAGCATTTGTCTTTCCATTTAGGCTTTATCACTTAATAATTGTATGACTTTGGGCAAGTCACCAATTTGCCTAAATGTTTTTACCATTGTTATTTTATATGTTTTTGTTTTGATGTTAGGCATTCTTAATAGTATTTTTAAATGTTTTTTGCCTTTTACCTTCTCTCTCTCCTGCTTGCTTGTCACAAAGTTAGATCCAACAAAATTGGATCGTATTGGCAGACTTTTATACAACTTGCTTTCTTCTATGGAAAAATTCTTGAAAGTTGTCACAATGTAAAACAAATTCATATCCTATCTTTTTTCCCAATACTGGATGTATTCATTCTATATTGTTATATCTTCATCTTTTTTCAGGTTTTCACCTTATAATAAAGCTACACAAAATATCCTTGCCCAGAAATCTCTTTATTTCCTAGTGCTTCCTTCTGTGGGAAAGATCTTTACAACTAGGAATGCTGGTTATGTGTATTTTTAATTTCATTAGGTTTTACCAATCTGCTTTCCAAAAAGCTTGCAATAATTTATAGGTGTGTATAAGAGTAAATGGTTCATAAAGGTTCATGTTCAACATAATGTCCTGGAAAGTTTGTTAAAAACTTCTATCTGGGCCTAACTTCTAGCGATATGACCACCTATATTCTAATGTTGTTTTTAATTGTTGGCAGTATAAAAAATATAAAATGATATCTTATTATACTTGAACTTGCATTGTAATGACTACTAGTAAGTGTGAGCATCTTTTCAAACTTTTGTTGGCTATCTGTATTCACTTTTCTGTATGTTGCTTCCAGTGTCCTTTGCCTGCCCTTTTTCTATTAAGTTGTGTATTTTTTCCTGAAGATATGTCTCACAGACCATTAGTATTTTCCCAAACTCCTCATGTACCTTATCATTTGAAGGGCCTTCATTGTCTTTCTCCCTTCTTGTTAACCCAACACTTGAGGGAGATGTAGATTCAAAGCTCCTTCCTATTAGAGGAATGGGTAAGCACCACTTCAAAGTAGAAATTCAGCATGCTTATACAATATGACTGAGTATCTTTTCCCATGTGCCTTGTCTTGTCATCTCACAAAAGAAAAATAGCTAAGATATATCTGTATATCTTCCATCTTAAATTCAAACTTAAGTGATGAATAAAGCATTTCTCTGTTTATTACATGCAATTAAAATACCTCTGACAGGAGAAAAACTGTTATAGGTTTCCTGATTCATGTGAAGAGGAATTCTTTAATAAGGACTTAACAATTCCAGCAGCTCCTATCACAGACTAACTTCTGTCACTTTGGAGAAGATACATTTTCTTACACATATTTTTAGCCATTATAGTGTGTAGGACAATATTTTGAGCTTAGTAAATTCTGTTAATGACTGTATGTTGTATTATCTATCTTTATAACTAACTTTATATACAGACATATCTTTACAACTTTATACACATGCACAGAGGTTATGACTCAGCCCACAGAATAAGTTTTTGCTCTTATAAAATGAGGTTTACTGTATTTGTAATTTAAAATTGGATGGTCTTTCCTTCATACCATACCATGCATAAAAGATAACTCTCCATTCTGAAGGTTGTTTCCCCAAATCATCATTTCAAACTAAGAACATTCTGGGAAAATGTCAAGGCAGGGTGTCTGGAGATGGAGTTTCAAACCTCTAAAGTGATTCAGACTGTGTTTTGTCCCCAGGGATATACTGGGACACAGTTGGAGGTTTTCATTGTCTCAGTCATAATTCCTACCCTCGAGGTTGACCATCATTGAATTGTGGCTCCATATTATGACGAGGGCATAACCCAAGTTTAGGAGCTGCCAGCAGTTTGTGGCACAAATGTCTGGTCACCAAGGGCAGAAATCCCCAGCCATCTGGGGGCTTGTGGCTCAATGGGATATGTACTTGCCAATACTGCTCTAAAGTGATTTTTACTCTGAACAATTTGTTGAGCACCATCAATATGCTACTGGTATAGAAGTAGGAATGTTTGTTTTGGTTGTTATTTGCTTTGATTTTAGTTGGGAATAAATTCAGGGGTTTGCAAGATTAAATGCTTGCAGGTAGATTGTAATGGATTGCAAAAATGGCCAAAATACTCTGCAGTCTCTTTGGTGAAGTGATAGAGCTTATTACCTCACTGTATGAAACTGAGTTGGTCTCTGTTACTTACTTTGGATGATAAAGTACAAGAAAAGTGATGTATGAATTCCAAGCCTAGGATGCAAGAGGCTTTGCAGCCTCTGTTCTTGTGCTCTTAAACCCAGAGATTTCAGTGGGAAAAAGCTCAAGTTAGCTTGCTGGATGATTAGTTGGCCCAGAACTAATACTGCTCAGGTGACTGCCTGCCAACCCCAAAAATGCAGCTCCCTTGCTAAATGGCAATTGACCACAAAAGTGTAAGTAGGACTAAGCCCATCAAATTACTGACCCTAAAATATTGAACTGAGTAATTATTTGTGCTTTTAAGCCAGTATGTTTTGGGGTTGTTTGTTACATGACAAAAGCTAACTAATACAACAGGTACAACATTCATACATATAAAGAGGGTAGTAAGGAGTAGCAAGGCCTGTGGTACTGTGATAATACATGTCTATATAAAGGAATTCAGATACAGTTTTTTAAAAACTCTGCTCGCCATAGGAGACACATCTGGAAGATGCCTGCCAGCCAAAAGTGTTTGCCTTCTGAGCTAGCCAATTTCCTTATTCTTACAAATGAGAATATTGGTCCAGAAAGTGACTTATTCAAATTGCTATGGCTAGTTTATGCCAGGACAGAAATAAGAGTCCAGGTCTTCTGGTATCCTATGTAGTACATTTTAACAAAAGGCTGGCTTTTTCTACCTGAAACAGGCATAACTTGAAGATAAGAAAGGACAGCATAGAACTAAGATTATTCAATTCTATATAAAGGGGTCTTTAGATTTTCTTTTATGGAGATTGTTTCAATGAGAAAGAATGGATCCTATAATTTTATTTTAAGAAAAAATATTCTTAAAAATATTCATTAAGCTTAAAACGTTCTCTCCAGTGAACATATCACCCTCACTAATTATGTCTTCATATGTTCTGGAAACCAGAATAACAAAGTTCTCAAATCTTAAAATGGAAGGAAAAATGGTCTGTTACATAACTCTTTGAGAAACTAACTCTGCTCAGGTTATGCAAGAGGATAGTAAAACCCATACAGCATGTCCTCTGAACACATAATACCACCTTTTTGTAGATGTGCAAATTACTACCCTTAAAATGAGTTTCACCATTGATGACATAAATCATGTTCTAAAGGATAAACAGATGTTTGAACAGGTATCTGGCACCTGACTATAAAAAAAGTGAGTTAGAGACTGAATTTTCATTCAGCTCCCTTTCTATGAAGTTTCATAAATCAAATTATTTCTCAGGTATTATGTTTATTTGATATTTCTTCACAGAAGTTTATCCTTTACCCTTAAGGAAAAGCCTCTCTTGTAGAAAGCCACCTAATAAGAGGGCTAAATTTAAACTGTCTCTTTTCCCATCTGTGTTTTGCCCATCCTGAAAAGGTAATGTTATCAATGAATCCCAAGAGTCAAAACACTTAAATTAAATTTTTAAAATCAACATGGTGTTGGCATCCTTCTGTGTGTTTAACATCTGTGCATTGTGAAGATGTTTTAAAATGCCTTTTGGAATGTGTATGTAAGCAAGTACACCTAAGTTCACAATGGAGACATGGGCAGCACTGTGAAGAAAAATGGGGTGGGAGGCATGAAGCAGAGAAAAAGAGCACAACCCAATTCCCATTACTTAATAGAACACATTGTGAGGCCAGAGCCTTGTGGGAGCCAATCACCAGCTGACAAAATTAGATTCTGAATCATGCTTTGTAATTCTTTCTAATGCCAGCCAGAGATGAGAGCCTTCCCTGGGAACTGGTTCCTCCCAGGACCTACCCCCCACCCAGCATTTCTTATCAGCCCCTAACCAGCTGGCAGCTCTTAAGGTTGCTAGACAGAGGATTTAATTCTCAGTGTTGTACATTAATATTCAAATTCCTTCTTATCCATAGACTGTGACTTAAGTATGAACTTTTTTTTTCCATCTCCACCCTCTTTCCTGCATGAATTTCCTTTCATAGATTTTACCCAGAAATCTTTGAATTCAATGGACATAGAAAGGAGAGTCATTTACAAAATTTATACTCAGTCTGTTCTTCAGCAGTATAGGCATATTCCTAAAGCAATGCTTATTTCCCAATTACAAAATCTAATTTTATTAAATATCCTTTAAAATACATCTCCACCCAAAATCATCTTTAACCCTCTAGCAAGTGTTCAGCCGATGTCTAAAGTTGTTGGCAAGAATATTGGAATTAGTTACAGTGGAAAATAGAGTTATCAAAATGTAGCCAGATATCTCATATTGCTTTGGATGGCCCTGGTTTTCACACAAAGGCCTTAAGAATATGTAGTTTAGGCAAAACTTGTCAAATGAACTCAACAACAAAAATAAACCTGCTAGTTTATGAAGAATCACAAAACTGAAAACTACGCATTGTGAAAGATGTAAAGAGATGTACTACTTTGTGTCAGAAAGTATATTTTTTAGTTTATTTTTGTATTATTTAAATTTTAGTTAGTTAACATGCAGTGCAATATTTGTTTCAGGAGTAGAAGTCAGTGATTCATCACTTACATACAACACCCTGTGCCCATCATAACAAGTACCCTCCTTAATACCCATCACCCATCTAGTCCATCTTCTACCACTCCCCTCCATCAACCCTCAGTTTCTTTATGTTTAAGAGTCTCTTGTGATCTATTTCTCTCTCTTCTCTTCACCCCCCCTTCCTATATGTTCATCTCTTTTGTTTCTTAAATTCCAAAAGTATTTTGGCTTCAACTGTCTAACTAAAAGTAGACATGATATTAGATTATTTAATTCAGTGTTCATCTTTGCAAAGCATCTTAATGCTCCACTTTACTTTACCACCACTTTATTTTGCCCAGTATAGAGAAGTCCCTTTGCTGCACTGAAACAACACTTACCAGTGGCAAATCGCATAAAGCACTTTAAAGGACATAGGAGGATGCCTGCTTTCCTGGATATTTTATTATACAGTCAGGTAGATCTTTTCCAAATTCTCATCTAAAACATCACTAATTTTATGATTTTAGATAAGTTACAGTTCCCTCATCTATAAAATGACCACCTCAAACAGTCATTGTTAGTCTTAAAGAAACCCATATATGGACACCAGTTTTAACACACTGCCCAAAACACAGTAAGCAATAATTAAATGTTATCTAATATTGTTGGCTATTCTGATGAGGAAAAAAAACATCTTTCAGAAAACTAACAATTTCAGATCAGATGCTGGAGCCTAGAGTCACATTTTAGAAACATTATAAAGCCAATGGGGTCAATCATCAGTATATCCTTAAATATCCTTTAAATATATACCCCTTTCCTTGTTTGAGAGATATAACTCAGGTAACATGCCCACAGGTTTATGGAAATTGATGGACATGTTCTATTGCAGAGACAAGCTTATTCTCAACTACCTACATTTTAGCAAAACTCACCTGAATGTGTGCCATAGACTCAAGGCTCCATGTTCTCTCATGTTAATATGATAAAATAAATCAAGCAAAAATAATGACTGGGACCAATGGGTTTTGTACTATCCCTTACAAGAAACAGAGGACATCTTAAATATCCTCCAGAATGTTATGCTTCAATTCTAAGTACAAAATTATGGCAGGAAATTTAGGCACCTATATGATTTTAAGGGAAGAATCAAGTGCTCCTGAAATCACTCTGAAGGGTAGACATCCATTCATCCCTTCCACCTGTATAAAGTAGAACTGACATCTCATTTTTTAAAATATAAGCTAACACAGAAACATAACGGTCTAAAACCAGAATGGATATGATTATCTCACTTTTCTTAAGCATAATTCTTCCCTAACTTCGTGAGCAGTGAGGACTAAAGATCACCCTATAGCTGATCAAAGCAACATTTGAGATAATTAACTAAAGCAACAGAATCAAAGCAATATTTGAGAAAAATAACTAATTTTCCTTTGTTATCATTACATGATAAAATGTACCCAAATATGGTCTTCTGTTTTTTTTAATGGTATCAGTATATGAAATTTTTCATTGGATTTAATTATGTGGCTCGAAATGCTTAGTATTATATGAAAGTTAACCTTGGAGAATGTCTATATTCCACATTGAAGCTTATGGTTTAATGATTACCTTTGGTAACAGCATTAGAAACAAATGAATTTGCTTCTTGTCACTCATTTAACCATAAGATGACATCTGATGTTTAGACTCCTTCAAACTTGCTGGCTACACTATACTCTTCCTTAAATACAATTATTGATCTATTCCCATGCCTATGCCTATGCAGTTGAATGTGGCTGCAGAAAAACACATGCCTATGATAACTGTTCTTAGTTTAATGATGAGTAACCTTATGTGGTGCCTCAATGCTGTCAAGCAAACACAGTGTATTTCCCTAGTGGATTCACCCTCCCACTTTTTAAAGAACTGTTTGATCCCTTCTTTTTCCTTAAATATCTAATACTTCCTCCCTCATATTCTCTGCTAGAAGCAAGAATAACTTTGCTTCTACTTCCTGGAGATTATAGAAGCAATCAGTTTAGACCCCACAAGCTCTTACTGCTATGCCTACTCTTTTACTTCTTAGAACTACAGTAACTGTCATGTGCCATTTAAAGTTAACTCCTCCATTCTCATCTGCTAGAGGATGTTGCTCTGGTGAGTCTCCCTTTTTTCTGCTGCATCATCAACTGTTCCTCTTGTATGGACGATTCCCATCACCATAATCAGGCCTTTAATATTTCTCATCATTACACAACAAAACTATTAATCCCACTTCCCTCCAGAAAGGACCTTTTCTCTCCCTTTATAGCAAACCTTCCAGAAAGAGGTATCTATATTCTGACTGTCCAATTAATCATGTTCCATTCTCTCCTGAACCCACTCTACTCAAGATATTTCCCAACCACTTTACTGAATGTGAAGATTATCAATGGCATAAGGTTTGCTAAATACAGTAGTTAATTCTCATTACTACTAATTTGGGCAGCAGCATTTGACTACTATCCTCCTTGAAAGAACTTATATATCTGGCTTCCAGGACATCGAACTCACTTGATTTTCTTCCTCCCATCAGATTTTCTTTCCTCTTGGTCTTCCTAAACTCGAATCACTGTCCTTCTTGGGTTAAATCCTTAGGACACTTCTCTATTTTATTCAGTTTCTTGGTAAATTCATCAAGACTCTTAGCTTTATGTATTTCTAAGCTTGGATCTCTCCCCAGAACACTAGTTTCATCCAAAATCCTAAGCTTCTTCACTGATGTCTAATAGGTATCAGAATGGAACATGTCCAGAAATTAGATATTTATATTTTATCCCACCCATACCTTACTCCACCTCAGTAAATGTCAATTACACCCTTCTAGTAGTTCAGATTCTTTAAAACACACAAACACACACACACACACACAAAACAAAAATCTGCAGTCATCCTTGCTTTCTGTTTTATTCATACCCCATATTTTATCAGCAAATTCTATCTGCTCTACCTTCAAATTAAGAGAACCCAACATTTGTCATCATTTCTTTTTTTTTTTTTTTTACAGTAGGATTCCATTTGTATCCGGACAAAGTAGGCAAAACACACTAACCATATTATTGCATACATCAACTGGTAAAAACCATTTTTTTAAAGCAGAAAGTATTAGTATAAAGTCAGGAACGTAGTTACCTCTGGGGGATAAATAGGGTGTCAACAGAGGACCCGTGGGGAGATCCCAGAGCATTGGCAGTAGCTTTCCTGCATTTGGTTTGTGATGACATAACTGTTTCTTTACCCATTAAACTACACACCTGTTTTAGGTACTTTTCTGAAGGTTATAGTTTATAGAATTTAAAAGAATAAGGGAGAATTGTATACCAAATATAAAAGCCGATTAGATCCATAATTATTAATATAGTGCAGGAAAAACTAGAAGGCCCAGAAGTAGGCCTATAGCACAAAAGACACATGGAAATTTAATATTCTATAATGAGAACATTACAAATCAGTGGGCAGGTGATGGTTTATAATGCTGACCCAACTGATCAACTATTTGCAAAAATTCAATCTTACTTCATATATCCCAAAATAGACTTGAGATGGATTCAAAATTTCCTTTTGAATTAAATATAAATATAAAAGTGAAATTTTTAAAAAGTACTGGAAGAAAATAAGGACAAATACATTCCATCCTTGGGGTAGAGAAAGTGTTCCCAAGGGTAACTGCAAAGGTTGACTCCTAAAGAAAATTTCTATGCTGTGACACCACAAACTGTATTAAAAAGAAAGTGACACACAAAAACAATAACAGATGACAAAAGATGGACATCTTAATTCATCAAGAATTTTTAAACCAATAAAAACAGCACTTTCTCAAAGAAATTACACTCATGAGTATGCAATGCTCAAAACAATGAATATAAATGGTCAACATGACAAAAACACTCACCCTTCATTAAGTAATCAAAGAAATACAAAATTTCAAAGTAATCCTTTCCTGTAATTATTTGCAAACACTTGAAACAGCAATATTTGGTTCTGGAGGTTTGCTAGCAGGAAGATAAAGGGACACAATCTTTATGGTGAGTGATGTTCATCAAATTCTCAAAATGTACCTACACTTCCATCTAGCAATTTCACTTCTAGAAAGGTATCTTCCAGAAATAAATCACTTTTGTACAAATGTGATTATCTTTTAAGATGTTGATCACATTGTTGTTTACAGGTTACATTATAATTGACTATTAAGTTCCTAAACAAGTTGATGTTCAAAACTGTGGTACACCCATAAAACTGAGTATTCTGTAGCTATCTAAAATGCAAAATATCTAATATGGGAAACTGTTTACAATACATAGAGCAGACTATGAAACAACATACAGTATGATTGCATTACTGAAAAGATAAATACAGAGCTATGCACAGAAAAGTATGTAAAAATAAAATATACCCAAACCTTAACAGACGCTGTCTTTAGGGGATACGAACGCAGGGGACCGTGTATACATGCACGTGAGCCCTTCTGTATTTACCTGGCTTTCCAGAAATGTATTATTTTATTCTCTAAAGAATAATTTTATGTTGCAAAATCCATTTACTTTAGTTTTTGAAAGTAGGAATAATAAATTTGTTAGCTCAGTATATTTCTGCATTTGCTGAGGAGGACGCGGTAGAAGGGAGATGGAAAGCAGCAGCGGCACCGGAATCCATGACAGAGAGCCGAGCCCTTCCTATCACACCTCAGTGTGTTACGAAAATGTCATATGTGAAAGTCTCTTTTAAAGCAAGTTAAATTTAATTAAGCACCAGTAAAACATCACCATTAACATTGTGAATTTCCTATTTTATTCTCTTTCAATACTGTTTAAAGGCCCCAACATATTAAAACAAAGAAATCTCTGATAACAACCATGTAATCCTTTAAAATTACATAAACATGTATACATCTGAGATTGAGATTTCTGTAGCCTATATAATGTGCCTCTTTGCAGGGGTAGGGGGGGCAGTGTGTTAACAATTCAATTGTAGCTTTAAAAACAGATTGGTGTTCTTAACCAACTGACCTGGTCACTGTTAGGGCAAGCCTAAGAACAGCTACTCCCTTCCCCTCCAGTCACCGGAGACTTTTCCTGTATCTCGTGTTACTCCAGCAAATCTGACCATCTAAAAAGATCCTCCACCCTCCAACATCCACTAAAAGTACTCCTTATTCCCAATCAGAAGAAAAAGAGAACATTCTTCCTAAAGGGAAGTCAGAAGAAGGAAACAAACATTTAAGAATTTTCTGAGTGTCTTCCTAGGTATGTCATATCTAATACCTCAATAACCCCATGCAAACATGCATAAAATTCTCTAGGCTGCTACCTTCATTATTCAAAAAAGCAGGTAACTTTATCTTCCTAATTCATTTTAGGGATGCCTGGGGCAACCAAATATTTCACTGAAAGACATGTAATAAATGCTATTCCACAAAGGGAAGAATAAGGAAAAGAGCAGTTACCTGCTTTCATTTGGCTTAGAGGAAAACAGAACTGTGCTTATGTACTAAAATATCAGACCAACACGCAACATTCTGCAGAACTTTAATACAATACGATTAAACGTAATATTCAAATATCAAACTTCTTAAGCACATGAAAGTCCTCTCCTGAAAGACAAACTGGGCTACTTTTATAGCTACTTCCGTATAACTTTATAAAATTCCTTCCCTCAACACTGTCTGACACTAATCTTGACACTCGCTAGGAAGCCTGGTGTGATCACTGACACCTCAGCAGGCAGAGGCTCAGGCATTATCCCAATGGCCGTCTTCAGAGCTCCTCGCCAGAGGACTGATCATCATCTTCATCCCTTCCTTCTCGGTACTTCCTCAGTGTCTCCCCTTCCGGATCATAGCTCTACATCTTAATATTCAGTCTTTCAGCTAATTTTTGTGCCGCGAACTTGGCTTGCAGCTCCTCGTAAGTCTGCTTCTGCTGTTTCTGAAGGGCCACAGATTCTTCTATTGAGAGCAGCTGTGTGGGCATATGGTGAAGTGGCAGGAGCCGAGCTGACGTGATGTCATCAAGATGCTACTTATCCCTGAGCCGCCTTTCTTCCAAGGAAATGGGAGACCCTGCTCTCTGCCAATGACTAGATGAATCATGTCGTTGTGAAGGTAATACATTAGTTTTAAATTTATGTGGTGGACACTGGGTTCTTGGCTCGGGTTTCTAGCTCTTCCATGTAATGAGGCTTCTTCTGGGCCCCACGACAAAGCCCTGCCAAGTTCTCCACTCCTGTTCTCTTCTGAATGCTGTTCACCTGGGTCCGTGATTGTGACCCTTTGTAACCTATCAATAAACAGGTTGTCGGAGCTGCTAGAATGATCTTCGGCTTGACCTGAAACGCGATGCTGCGGGAGAGGCTCACCAGCTTCAGACGAGGGAGGCGCGCGGGCTCTGCTGCTGGGAGCCGGGCATCTGCTCACTGTGTCCTCAGCCTCGGGAGCCTCTTCATCGCCTTTGGGAGTAGGCTGTTGTTGTGAGGTTGTTTCACACGACGTGACGTTACTTACAGAGGAGCAGCCACAAACTGGAGTATCAAGTATCTGGTCAGAATTCGGGGCTTTATCTGTGTGCACATCAGCAACTGCAGTTGCCTTCTGCCTTAGCTTACAGTCTAATCTATCAGGATGAAACAGTTCAGTTCTTCCTCTAACTTCTTCACGTTCTGCAATGGCAGCTTTCAGTTTGGCAACAGAGTCTAAGATCTTTTTACCTTTGTCGGGCAATTTGCAAATGAATTTTTCTTTGCGCAAAAGTCTCTCCTGGCGCTTCAACATCTCCCGCAGCTCCGCCAAACTCTGCCACCCCAAGTCCTCGGGAGCTTGGTCTCGAAGCCGCGGGCGAGCGAGGACATTCTGCTGGGGCTGAGGCTGGCGCGGCAGCGGACACTCGGATTCCTCAGCAGCCCCCGCGGCTAGCGCCGGATCCGCGGCCGGTGGGGACTCCGGGCCACGAGCGGGAGTCCCCATTTTCCCGGAAGAACCTCTCATCATTTCTATCACTGCCACATATCCAGATATTTTCCATTTGCTCCTTCCACTCTTCCCCACACCGTTCTCTACATCAGGTTCCTGGGTCCTTCTCAGATAGGTTCAACCATGGATGGCATTGACAAGAGCTTGCGAGAATGGAGATAGTGAGTTCAGGGGAGTCATATTCCTGGTTCCCATCATACAGTCCTCCTAGGCTCATGAGTCTCTAGTTGAAGGTCCTGTCCCGCTCAAGGCAGCCTACTTGATGGCACTTTCTCCTTCTGGGTTCCCATAACCATCATCCCAATCCCTTCAGACCAGGAATGATAATAAAGTCTCTGATACTAACAACAGATCATCACACTACCCCTTTTAGTTTCCCTAGAACCCACTTACATCTTTGCAAATAAACCTTATTTTTAAATTTATTTATTTATTATGAGAGAGAGAGACAGGCACAGAGAGAGAGAGAAAGAGAGAGAGAGAGAAAGAATGAACACAAATGAGGGAGGGGCAGAGAGAAAGGAAGAGAAAGTATCCCAAGCAGGCTCTGTGCTGTCAGTGCAGAGCCTGATGTAGGGTTCAATCTCATGAACTGTGGGATCATGACCTAAGCCAAAATTAAGAGCTGAGTGCTTAATGCTTAACCACCCAGGTGCTCCTAAGTCTTCTTAAATTACCCTAGTTTGAATATAGCACTTGCTTCCTGACTAAGAACTTGAATGACAGTAGTTACTATCAAAAGTAACTCAAAAGGTACCTGAGTGGCTCAGTCAGTTAAGCACCTGACTTTGGCTCAGGTCATGATCTCATACTTCGTGAGTTTGAGCCCCTCATTGGGCTCACTGCTGTCAGGCAGAGCCTGCTTTGGATCCTTTATTCCCCTTTTTGTCCCTCTACCACTTGGGCACATGCATTCATTCTCTCTCTCTCTCTCTCTCTCTCTCTCTCTCTCTCTCTCTCTCTCAAAAGTAAAAATAAAACATAAAAAAGTAGGGGTGCCTGGGTACCTCAGTCAGTTAAGCATCCAACTGTTGGTTTTGGCTCTGGTAATGATCACAGTTCATGGCTTTGTGATGGCAGCACAGATATTGGGCTCTGGGATGACAGCACAGAGCCTACTTGGGATTCTCTCTCTCCCTCTCTCTTCCCCTTCCCTGCTCACTATTTCTCTCTCAAAAATACATACATACATCATACGTACATACATACATACATACATAAAGCAACCCAAGAAACAGACTTTCAAAGTGAAATTCTATGATTGGATTGCACATATCCCAAAGGAAGTAATAGGACATGAAGTATCCAGGGCAATAGTAGCAAGGTTTCTTCAGTTAGCATGGTATGCAGTACAAAGGTAAGGCAAGGTATTAGGACATCAAGTGGCTGCAACACTTCGTCACTGTGTCAACACTAGTGATTATAGAGACTATAATAAAGGAAACTTTATTCTTATTATGGCTTAAGAGGATAAACATGAGAAAGATAAAAATTATAAACTACACATATAAAATTAAGACAATTAGGGAAATCAAAAGACCTTTATAGCAGACTTGAAAAAATCTTTCATCCCCTGGATTCACAGAGCAAATATGGTTGAGGGTTATAAGAGCTGAATAATTTCAGTGCCTTTTACATGTTCAACTCAACCATGTCTCTTATGGTAAGGTAAAGGTAATATCTCAGAAGGATTAGAACCATCAGGTATAGCATGGGGATATTTGGGTAAATATGGATGAGGCTAAGAATCTTGAAATTCCAAATTATTCTGAGTTTCCTTACCAATAAAGGTAAAAGAGTGTACCAAAATATTCATCATATTCCTGAGCAAATTACAGAGGTATGCTTCAGAAATGCAGAAGTGATCATTTCTGTTATGTCTTTTCATTTTTTTTGTTGTTTAATAAAAGAAAGAAAAAACTATACCAAACGGTTCCTGAAGAATGACAGTTGATTATCAAAATTTATTCATTTGATTATGAAAGTCATAAATATAGTTACAAAATGGTTAATCTTTACTACAGCAAATCAACAGAAAGGTATGACACCTTATATGCAGCTATTGATCTGATTTTCCTTCCCTTTCCCATCAAGGTTAACCCTTGTCCCAGGGTCATGTTAACCCACCTGTTCTCTATCATACTATAGTCTCTAGAGAATGTGATCAATTTAAAATCCTATAGAACATTATGCTGGTCCAATTCGTTGATGGCATTACATTAACTGGACCTGGTTAGCATGCAGTATCATTTTCCTTTGATACCTTAGGAAGGCATAGGTATTCCAGATGGTGAGAAAGAAACTTTGCCAAAGTTCAACAGCCTACTTCTTTGGAATTTATAGGGGTCCAGCAGTAGGAGTCTTGGCAGGATATCCCTTCTAAAGTGAGAGACAAATGTCTGCACCTTGCACCACTTATTATAAAGAAAGAGTCACAGTATTTAGGAGACTTGTTTGGATTTTGAAGATAATATGTAACACATCTGGGTTTGCTGCCTTGAATCATTTACTTGATAACTCATTGGACTGTCAATTTCAAATGGGGCTCAGGGCACAAAAAAGGTTCTTCAGTTAGTACAGGCTTTGGTATAAACTTCCTTACCACTTGGACCTATGACCCAGCCGAACCAATAACCGTATAATTGTCTGTGTCAGAGTTGTTGAAGGTATCCTCTGAGAAATCGCCAAATATAGAATTGTATACAGATATCTAGGGTTTTAGAGTGAAGACATGCTCTACTTTGCTGATAACTGTTTTCTATTTGAAAAGCTGATTTTAGATTGCTAGCAGGTCTGTATACAAAATGGAGATAGAAGTTATAAATCAACAGCATGTTTTTTTCTCTCACAAAAGCTGGCTACTACCATTAAGGAGTGTGACCAAAAAAGAAGAAGAAGAAGGAGGAGAAGGAGGAGGAGGAGGGGGAGGAGAATGCTGATAATTCGATATTGCACCATTCCCTGAAAACTATAACCACTTGGTGGCACTTGACTGCATTGGGCATCTTCTGTCATGAAGGGGAAAGACACAGTCTTAAAAGGATAGGCATATATTAATGATACTGATTTGCCTTCCCTGCCCATAGGGTTCTACAAGCACAGGCATTTGTAGACTTACAAAATACTTTCTTCATTACCAGGGCATCCTGTACAATGTTGCTTCCAAGCAGGAGATTGATTTTATAGCAAAGCTCACACTCATAGAATCACCACATGGCCCATCGTCCATATGGGGCTGACTTGATAGAAACTTGGGATGTCCAGCTAAAAGAACAATAACAAAATTAGCTGGAAGTGAATATTCTAGAATATGGAATGCTCTACTATAGATGGAATATATGCTTTAAATATATAGCCAGTACATATTGTTGTTTTTTTAACTTAGCCAAAATGTATACATTTCAGAACCAAATAGGGAAGTGACCCCTTTCACTATAACACCAATAACACACTTGACAATTTTCTCCCTTCCCATTCCCATAACCTAAGGTTCACTGTGTTTAGAGGTCCTGGTGTCTTAAAGAGGATGCTTCTACTGGAAAATAAGATCATGGATTCACTGATTTAAAAACTGAGAATACTCCCCTCTCATCTGGTTCCTGGTACATAGAACCAATAGTCAGAGAAGTACCCTATACTAGCCAAGTAATCCATCCTTCTTACCTACGGGAAAATGAGTTGTTGCTACATAATGATGGCAAGAATATTGTTTTAGGAACCCATGCATTTGGTGGTTTACCTTTTCATACTTCTTTGACCAAAAGTCCTTAACCAGTGGAAAACTGTGGCAACCCAAAAAATGATAAGATAATCAAGGGCTTGGATCTTATCTGAATGAAGTTTTGTGCCATTCTACCAGGTAAAAAACACCGACTATATAGTGCTAGCCAACAGAAAGGAGAAGTATGCAATGTTCTGTGGAAGACTATTGTGATTACCAATTTTGGCTTAAGATCCAATACAGAAGCAAAGCCTGTAGTAGCTATGTTCTATGTCATTGAATTTTTTTTCTCTCTTCTCTCTCCCTACCACCTGATGAATAATACAAGTGGTGCTTATTCTTATAGATGGTAGGTAGGAGGAATACTGCATAGACAACATCCACAGTGATATGGTATCTTAAGGGATTTCATGCATTTTCTAGGTTGAAGACTACAAACTTTTCACATAGAAGAAAGAAAAGAGAAGAAGCTAAGGACAAGCATAGACTGTCATGAATAACTTCTATTTGCCTCTCCAGATCTACTTTTAATCTGCTTTCTGCCTCAGGAGGCTGACCTCGTAAAGACATGGATGGTTCCCTTTCCCTCTAGTTCCTGACTGGGTGTAGTCAAAGGAAAGACAGGATATAGGATGGATAGGGAGAAAGTGAGGCCATGATGTCTATTGCTCAGGCTCACCCTGTGAGGTCTCTACTCAGGAGGACTTTCTCTACACAACTTTCTCCTGTCAGATTCTGGAACTCTTTTCCCTTATCCTTTCTGGCTTAGACATGGTAAGAGTTACTCACCCTGGATTACTACGCCATCTCTTTTGGTTCCTGTATATGCCATCTACACTTTATAATTAAATCTCTTTGTGAAATAAATAAAACTCTCTGAATTATCAAAATTACAGTTTGCCACCTGTTTCCTATTGGAGACTTGACCAAAACATCTCTCTAGTCTAATCTTCCATCATCACTACCAGAATTACTATAATAACCTTCTAACTGGTCCCACTTCTGCCCTTATCCACCACTATTCTATGCTCAACACAGTTACCAGAATGATCTTTTTAAAGTATATATGAAACCAAGACACTTGGCTATTAAACATCTTCAAATGGCTTCCTGATTCACCCAAGATAAAAGTTTTTTTGTCAACCCACAAAGTGTTACATGATCTCCTCACTCCTTACCTCCTATTCCAATCTTCGTTCACACTGCCTTACCAGTAAAAGCTCTGCCAACAGTTCCTTCCATGTATCATTTGCTTCTTATGGAAAGCTTATCCCCCATATATCCATATGGCTCCCTCCCTCACTTTCTTCATGCCCTGACTCAAGTAGCATCTCTCCAAGGTGATAAAAAGTGAAAAAGTCCTTGACCACATTATCTAAAAATTGTAATCCTCCTTCAACATGACCTATTATCCCTTCCCACTTAATTTTTCTCAAAGGCTACCCTTAATCTTACTTATTTTATTCATCTTTCTTCCTCTTTCTCTCTTTCTAGGATATAAACACTGAGAGTATGAACATCTGGAACATCTATGAACATCTAGAAATGTGCCTGTCATATAATAGGTGTCCAATCAAAATTACCTGAACCAATTTATTCATTCATTTGCAGTTTACTCAGAGTAAAAGCCAATGTATTTTGGCTCAAATATTGAGTTCCTCACCAATCTGAATTAAATTGTCAAAGAAGCTTAGCTTGTGAGCCATTGAAAAACATACAGGCATTTACTTCTTTTTAAAAGAAAAGTAGCATTACCCTATTTGATCACATACATTAGGAACAGACTTTTCGCCTCATCACACATTTTCCAAAGGTTATTATCTCCCTTATAGAAGATGATTTTCACTACAGTTTAGGCTGATAAAGTGATTGCCCCTGATTGTAACTTCATTAAAAAAAAAAAGTCAAGATTATTTTAAGCAAAGGCAGCTTTAAATGACAATGCAAATTGAGAATTATATGGAAAACTAAGTCTCATTATTCAACTATCACAGTGTTATAGATGTCAAAATCTTGTAAGTTAACTTGAAGTGAACATCCTTTATACTTGAGCTGAATTTGAAGCCTTGGAAGGGAGAGACCAAGACTTCTATGATCTTTAATATCTGTCCTATTAAATAAAGTGCATGACACTTTCAGATCACAATGCTATGAAACTTGAAATTAACCATAGGAAAATGTCTGGAAAACCTTCAAAAATGTGGAGGTTAAAAACCACCCTACTAAAGAATGATTGGGTTAACAGGCAATTAGAAAAGAAATTAAAAAATATATGGACACCAATGAAAACAAAAATACAACAATCCAAAAACTCTGGGACGCAGCAAAGGCAGTCCTAAGAGGGAAGTATATTGCAATCCAGGCCGATCTCAACAAACTAGAAAAAGAGCAAATTCAAAATTTAACAGAGCACCTATTGGAACTAGAAGGGAAGCAGCAAGAGCACCCCAAACCAGGCAGAAGAAAAGAAATAATAAAGATCAGGGCAGCAATAAACAATATAGACTCCAAAAGAACAGTCGAGCAGATCAATGAAACCAAGAGTTGGTTCTTTGAAAAAATAAACAAAATCGATAAACCTCTAGCCAGGCTCCTCAGAAAGAAAAGAGAGAGCACCCAGATAGACAAAATCATGAATGAAAAAGGATCTATTACAACCAATCTTTTAGAAATACAAGCAATCATCAGAGATTACTATGAAAAATTATATGCCAACAAACTGGACAACATAGAAGAAATGGACAAATTCCTAAATGCACATGCACTGCCAAAATTCAAACAGGAAGAGATAGAAAGCATGAATAGACCA
>NC_043711.1:70844874-70846440 GCF_006229205.1 Suricata suricatta
CCATCAATGTGATCTATCACATTAACAAAAGAAAGGATAAAAACCATATGATCCTGTCAATAGATGCAGAAAAAGCATTTGACAAAATACAGCACCCTTTCTTAATAAAAACCCTTGAGAAAGTCAGAATAGAAGGAACGTACCTAAACATTATAAAAGCAGTTTATGAAAAGCCCACAGACAATATCATCCTCAATGGGGAAAAACTGAGAGCTTTCCCCCTGAAATGAGGGACACGACAGAAATGTCCACTCTCACCACTGTTGTGTAACATAGTGCTGGAAGTCCTAGCATCAGCAACCAGACAACAAAAGGAAATAAAAGGCTTCAGAATTGGCAAAGAAGAAGTCAAACTTTCACTTTTCGCAGATGACATGATACTCTTCATGGAAAACCCGATCGACTCCACCAGAAGCCTTCTAGAACTGATCAATGAATTCAGTAAAGTTGCAGGGTACAAAATCAATGTAAAGAAATCAGTTGCATTCCTACATACCAAAAATGAAGCAGCCAAAAGAGAATTCAAGAAACTGATCCCATTCACGATTGCATGAAAAACCATCAAATACCTAGGAATAAACCTAACCAAGGATATAAAAGACCTATATGATGAAAACTATAGAAAACTTATGAAAGAGATTGAAGAAGACACCAAGAAATGGAAAAACATTCCCTGTTCATGGATCGGAAGAATAAACAGTGTGAAAATGTCATTACTACCCAAAGCAATCTACACATTCAATGCAATCCCCATAAAAATTACACCAACATTCTTCTCAAAGCTAAAACAAACTATCTTCAAATTTGTATGGAAACACAAAAGACCCTGAATAGCGAAAGTCATATTAAAGAAGAAACCAAAACGGGAGGCATCGCAATCCCAGACTTTAGCCTCTACTACAAAGCTGTCATCATCAAGACAGTATGGTATTGGCACAAAAACAGACACATAGACCAATGGAATAGAATAGAGAACCCAGAACTAGGCCTATAAATATACAGCCAATTAATTTTTGACAAAGCAGGGAAGAGTATCCAATGGAAAAAAGACTGCCTCTTTAGCAGGTGGTGCTGGGAGAACTGGACAGCAACATGCAGAAGAATGAAACTAGACCACTTTCTTACACCATACACAAAAATAAACTCAAAATGGCTGAAGGACCTGAATGTGAGACAGGAAACCATCAAAACCCACAAGGAGAAAGTAGGAAAAAACCTCCTAGACCGCAGCAATTTCCTACTCGACACATCCCCAAAGGCAAGGGAAATGAAAGCAAAACTGAACTCTTGGGACTTTATCAAGATAAAAAGCTTCTGCACCACAAAGGAAACAATCAAGAAAACTAATAGGCAACCAACAGAATGGGAAAAGATAGTTGCAAAGGACATATCAGACAAAGGGCTAGTATCCAAAATCTACAAGGAACTCACCAAACTTCACACCCACAAAACAAATAACCCAGTGAAGAAATGGGCAGAAGACATGAACAGACACTTCTCCAAAGAGGACATCCAGATGGCCTCCAGGCACATGAAACGATACTCAACATCACTCATCATCAGGGA
>NC_043711.1:70846540-70914315 GCF_006229205.1 Suricata suricatta
AACTTGAGAGACTATTGAATGCTGAAAATGAACTGAGTGTTGAAGGGGAAGGGGGAAGGGGGATAAGAGGTGGTGGTGATGGAGGAGGGCACTTATGGGGAAGAGCACTGGGTGTTGTATGGAAACCAATTTGACAATAAACTATTAAAAAAAATAAAGTGCATGAAATGCTCAAAAGTAAATGACTGTCAGAGATGTGGAGCTTAAAAACATACCAGACTAGATATTTTGATTAATTTTTTATAAAGTGTAGTTGACACACAATACATTAGTTTTAGGGGTACAACACAGTGATTCAACAAGTTTTTGTTACGCTATGTTTACCATAAATACAGCTACTATGTCACTACATAATGCTATTACAATACCATGGACTATATATGCCCTATGCTGTATCTTTTATTCCTGTGACTTATTCATTCCAGGGTGAATGGATGTTTTAATTTACAAACATCATCTTATAGTCTACTTAGTTTGTTCTTGTTGCCAAAAGGCCTGTAGAGATAACTCTGTACGCCTAGGTTTACTAATAGCAGCAAAGGATTATGGCATCAGGGTTATTTAAAAATTTTAAGTTTAGTTTTGACTAGCTGCCAAAGGATGAATATGCTTCTGCAGGGAGAACTAGATTGTTGAGTAACTGGCCCTAACTTCATGCAAACATCACCACTTCTATAATGTGAAGCCTGTAACTCTACCCATAACTTTCTCCTTCTTGGACTCAGTTCACATCATTGGAAAATTTAGTAAGTTTCATTTTTACTTAAAAAAAAACCCATAAAATAAAATGTATCTGGCCACCAAACACTTCCTGAAAGTATAATACATCAGGAATAGTGAGTATTTTAAATACTGACCTCATGATATTTACTCTATTATGTGGGCCATATCCTTTTGCTGTTTAGTGTTTTCCTAGCATTATAAGAGAATTATGTGTATTTTCAATGGCTTTTCATGACTAAATAGTTTTATTTACAAGGCGACCTTTAGAATAGAAAAATGAGCATACTACACACTGAACTATTCACATGTCACAAATACTTAGTGGGGCTGGGAGAGTTGACAGTTCTCTTGGATCTCCAACTGAAGACTTCAAATTAACAAGTAAAAATATACTCTCATTTGACAAAAACCCATTACAGCATATATCAGGAATTTCATGACTATAATATGGGAAATGCAAATGTAATACATGATACATATAATTTGATTACAAATCATGGAAGGTTGCTAGTTTAAATGTACCAGTAATCTATGAAGTATCTGTTAATATGGATAAAATTTTTATTTTGTGATTCAGAAAAGATGAAATTATTTATCTTGAGGGTGTTATAGAAGTCCCCGATACATTAATTTAATGTTTTCAACACAACAACACTGTAATAAAGGCATATATTTCTAATGCCTACTAAGAGGAAAGAGACAGAAAACAGTGCTCCACTGATGAAGGTACACTGGATTTTCAATTTGATATATTATCCTTGTGTTTACAATTGGTAATACATTTGCTAAATGTAATTAATTGTATGTATAATAAGTCAGGTACTAAAACATTTTTTCAACTCCCACTAAATCACTCTACCAGTTGAACCATGCATCACTAGTAATTATAGCCATTCTAATGAGAAATTTAATAGGCAAACACTTAGAAATCTAGTACTTCAGAAACATAAGACATTTCTCTGGCTTTTCCATCTTATTAATGTACAGCTTTTGAATTCTCCTTTTCAGGTACTTTCTGATACCTGACTCAATGCCTTTATGTCTGTCTTCTGGTGGTGGGTTAAGTTTTGGGATAGGAGGGTTAGGAGGTATATATGTGTGGCAGGGGTAACTTTCCAGAAGATCCTATAGTGGAACCCATCCTAAAAAGGGTTGGGTTATTGAAATTAAAATTTAAAAACTTTTGAAAAAGGTAGAGAAAAGGAAGAAATGCTTTCTTTGAAAACTAAAGATTAGAAGGAAACTTAATGTTGTGACAGGGCAGAGCTCTGTGTTAAAATACCTATTGTCTATACCTTATACAAAGAGGAAACAATGCTTAGGCGTTCTCAGGAAACTGGGTAAGGGGCTTTCCCAATTCCTCCCCATATCCCTGCTCCGTATTTTAATGTTAACAGTACCTTGTTTTCCAAGATCCAAACTACAGACCTGAATATTTATGATTTATTTTATTATCAAGCTTTCATTCAAAGGTCTTTTTAGCTTTCTCTTAAAATATCTCTCAAAGAATTGCATGGCCATTAAACAGTTCTTTAAAATGGCCATTTTATTAATGTAGTGCAAAGAAACAGATGGGTTAATGTTGCTTTGAAATTCATTTGGTTTAAGAATTCTCAAGATAAAAATATATATTTGGTCCAATGTATTTCAGTTTTGCTAAAAGATTTACACTTGAGAAAAATACAAAAGTGTTAGCCAATTTGAAAATCTAATATCTTTCCATGGCAATTAACTTCCCTCCTCCAGTTACTATTTGAAGGAAACTAAAGAGAATTTTGCTCTTTACCAAAAAAAAAAAAAATATATGTATATATATATTTTAAATCAAATGTAATGTGCATACTTAGTACAGGAAATACTGGTACCCTTCCATGGTAAACACAGATTTAATGAACATCCATTAAGAGATAAGCACCATACTATTCACTGAAATATTAATATAATTCAAATTCTACCTTTAAGGTGATTTTAATTTCACAAATTTTTAAGATATAGAACCATGTCCAAATTGTACCTATCCTCCAATACTTAATCATAAGAAAAATACTGCAAGCTATTTCCTCCAATATGCTGCTCTGATCCTGACTGTTAATTATTTCAGTTGGAAAAACTATTAGAATTACTCAGGGCATCTACTGATGCCCTCTCTGGATAAGTCAATCCAAGAACCATCTTCCTTTACAAATATGGGTATCTCTGTGTGAGTGTGTCTAGGCCTTAAGTAATTTAAATTCTGGCTGTGTTACTCCACTTCCACTCAGGTGTGTGTAAGGATGAAAAATAAATTAAAATCTGAAGGCAAAGAGTGGTGGTTCTCAAACTGTGGTATGTAGCAAAATCACCGGCAGAGCTAATAGAACACAGTGGCCCAGGTCCCCTAAAGTAGGGTGGGGGGCTGGCTCTTTGAGAATCACTGACCTACAGTTGCTCTCTATTCTTAGTCTGAAATTGAGCTCAAATATATTTATGATTAAAATATTAAATTTATATATATCATAGATTTATACTGTATCTACACTGATGTTCATATAATATAAAAATTGAATAAGGAAGGCCTCACTTCAAAGAAGTGATTTGAAAACAACCCGAGGACTTAACTGATCATAAACTTAACAGGAGGTAATAGTGTGGTGCCTCTGAGCAGAAGACATAATGCAGTTGTCTGCTGCATTAAATAACATGCAGTATATATAAGAACCTAATATCTCATAAAAGAAGTGTCTCATAACATTGGGAAAGGATAGAATAGCTAATACACAAAATGGAGGAAACCAGCTTTTGGGGAAAGAATAAATCATTTTAGAGCCATTCTTCCCAGTATTCCCTGAGATAGGCTCTAGTAGATATATATTTTTAAATATGGAATGGAAGAAAGAAGAAATATGTCAAAGTAACAGAAAATATGGGAGTATATGTGAACAGGTTTGCAATGGTAAATAATCCCCAAACTTAAAAAGATATGACTGTTTAAAAAAGTAAAACTTTGGTGAATAAAAAAACACTATTTGGAAAATTAAATGCCATCAATAATGAAATATATGATGAATTGTTACGCTTCCATAGCCCCATCTCCTCCTCCCTCAAACTATCTGGTTTCTTTTTTTTTTTCCTGACAAACTTCTCAAAAGGGCAATCTACTTTTTCTGCCCTTACTTCTATCAACCACTAAGCCACAAAAATCCTTCTTTCTTAGTCACCAGTGATTCTCAAATTTCATTTTATAATATACAAGTTAAGGGGTCCTACCCCTGAATTTCTGATTTAGTAATTCTGACTCAAGCTGGTGATTCTGCGTTTCTAACAGCTTTCTAGATAATTTGATGCTGATTGTGGACCACACTTTGAAATCACTGTCTTACAGAAATTCTCTTAATATGGTACTAGTAAGACCACTGGATTTCAACTCTTATTTTACTTAATATCTCAGCATTGTAACTTTTTAAAAGTCTGTCTTCCTGGGTTTCAATGACTTTTTTTTATGTTTTTAAAGAATCAGTTTCTTTTATTTATATTATACACAAATAGTGCATGATTAATGGAGAATTTTTTCTGACAGTACACAGAATATTTATAGAAAATACTTGTTGAAATATTAAATTTAATATTTTCTCTTTGGAGTACTCCAAAAAATTAAAATACATGTTGGAATTTGCTACTTTAATTAGATCCACTTAAAATATGATCTGTTGGGGTGCCTGGGTGGCTCAGTCATGATCTCAGGGTCTGTGAGTTTGAGCCCCGCCCCATGTTGGGCTCTGTGCTGTCAGCTCAGAGCCTGGAGCTCACTTTGGACTCCATATCTCCCTCTCTCTTTCTGTCCCCTTCCCCCTGCTCGCTCTCACGCTCGCTCGCTCACTCTCTCTCTCTCTCTCAAAAATAAACATTAAAAAATTGTAAAAATATGATCTGTTGCCTTCATACCTGAAATTTTAGAGTATAATTGTAAACTAAGAGTAAATACTACACGCTTCCAGCTGTATTCTTAAAGAAAGGACTCCAATCCAGTCACATTAGCATTTACTTTGATTTCTGTTGTTTGTAACTCAGAATTCTCATTTATATACCTGGTATATGTCTTCTATGATATAAGCCCTAGTTATCATGTCACCTTAGCTATTATTGCCTTCCCTCCCCAATCCTTGTGTGGCATCCACACTGGCTTCCCTCCAAACCTTGACAATTAATGTGGTGTAATACGTATGCACCTTTGCCTGGGTAGTTTTCTTCTCTGCCTGCCATATTCCTTATTAAGCCTCCAAGTCTCTGCTCAAATGACCCACACTTTGAGAAAGGATTCTGCCAGATGGAATTCTGCCTCTTAGACTTTTCCCATCATTTTACATATAACTTATTATAGCACCAAAGGTATTTAAATCTGTGTATTTATACCAAACCCATTAAAAATATTAATTCATGACAAAACTGCTTCATATGCATGGGCCTTGCACAGTGTTGATTCAAGGAAATTGCCAATGTTTCATGAATGAATCAGTGGGCCCAAACCACCAAAACTAGTGTTAAACATTGCTTAGATCCCATGTTAAAGCCTGAATTGTTTACAGACGCATCCTATTTCTGTGCTACAGAACACAGATCTGATCAGGACATGAATGATTAACTTATTTTGCAATGTACCTGGGCATCAATGCCAACAAAAATGTATTTAATAAATTCATATAAGATGAGAACGATAAAACACTTTCCTCTTAATTTCTTAGAGAGTACACACTACTAATTTCACATAAACATTGACTTCTAACAGACCAAAATGAGAAATTAGTAAGGTAAAATTAAAAGATATTTATAACTCAGCTATAGGACAGATTTTGAAAAAAAAAGTGTGTTAATGTATTAATCTGTGGTAATTTTCCACTCGAATAATTCAAATCAATTTTACAAAACGTTCAGTTTTTTCAAACATCCCAACCTTGGGATCATTTAAACATACTTTGTGGTTCCACAGGGAACACACACACACACACACACACACACACATACACACACACACACACACACACACACCTCAAATTTTCCCATCATGTTCTAATTAAAAGGAAAAGCTTCCTAAAAGTATATTAAATACATGTCACTTATTAAAAAGAGAAATTAATGATAATTCAAACTGAAAAGGAATTGCACTTTCAAGACAAACAATGAGAAAGAATTTTAAGTTACACAGTAGACAGAGAAATGAATAATTGTCTTTTAAAATGTAGACAAAAAGTGTATTTAAATTTTGCTTAGAAAGATATCATTAAATTTATCACTATTTAATATGTTTAAGTTTACTATATATTTTTTAAATAATTTGCTATAGATCTGGTACAGGTATTACATTGAAATGTTGACTCGAACTTTTGTTGAACTCTTGTCTAGTGTATCAGTTAGGATGCAATTCACAGCATTTATTTTTGGGCATCTATTATTTAGAAGATTTCAGAAAGATTTCAGCATAGATGAGTTAAAAAAAAAACTTTTGCACTTAAATGTACATTTGGAAGGGAACAAGTTGCTTAAGGAACTTGAACTATTTGTATTTTTGCATAAGCATATTCCTGAGCACAGAATAAGGATTTTTTAAAAACCCAGCATATACCCAGCAAAGGATTCTTACACTCTGACAAAGGACATAATGGTGATTACTTTCCTTAATAAGGGGACATCCTCAACTTTTAAATCAAATGTTTTAAGTAACAAATTCCACATTGACTTCTCATACTTTGTATGAAATATTTTGTTGTATATATTTGGATATAAATGATGAATTCTTATGTTCCTGTTCTAAATTCCTTATTTCTACTTTGACAATCTTGATGAACTTAACTTTTTTATTTGAGCATGGTTGACACACAATATTATATTAACTTCAGGTGTACAGCAGGGTGATTCAACTTCTCTGTACATTATGTTGTGCTCACCATAGTGTAGCTACTATTGGTCACCATAAAATACTATTACAGTATCATTGACTGTATTTCCTATTCTGTGCCTTTCCCTCTCATGACTTAGTCATTCCATAACTGGAATCCTGTATCAATCTCAATAAACTTCTTGATCAAAACTGACCTCTCACCTTTTCTCAACTCTATTCCAGCATGTTGCTAACTGAAGGATATTTCCTTAGTTGCCATTTTTGTAGATCTGTGAATCACTTGGACACCATAACCCAATTTTCTCTTTGATTCTTTAATTCTTTTGTTTCTTCAAAGCATTATTGAGATATATTTGAGATACAAAACTGCACTTACTTAATGTATACAATTAGATGATATATGCATACATCAATGATATCATCACCACAATCAAGGTGCTTTAATTTTCTTATATAGTGTTGACTTTATTTCCCTGTTTTCTCATTGGTTTTTCTTTAGTTTTGTTTATAGATTGTCTTTCTAAATGGCTTTTATCTCTTTACCCTCTTTCCTACATCACCTCTGGGTACTTATTTTGTTAGCATCTCACAAAGGGCCAAGCAATCAAGAAAGAAAACTGATTTCTCTTGGTTTCATTTCTTTGCCTGCTTTCTCTTAAAGTGCTTCCTTAGAGAAAACTATCTCTTTCCAGGCTCCTCTTTCCTAAGCAAGAAACTGAATGAGGGTTCCACTGGTTCCATCAGGAATATAGTACCTAATCAACTGCTTGTTCCCTTCTGACTCTACAGATCTCTGGGGCCTTCTTCCTCTCCATATCAGCTAGGAGACACTGGAGATTTACATTGCTCCTTACCCAATACGACCATGTTTTACTGATCTGTGGCAGCTAGCCCAGAAATAGGGATTACCAGAGAAGAAGGCATGGAGGATGTGTCTGTCTAGTGCCTTTACAAAACCTCTGCTCAGTTGTCAGGAGTTACCCCACCACACCATCCCCTTCCCAGCGTGGCTACACGTTACCCTTCTATACTCAATAACCATCCACATTAACTTTGATCATTGAGTCACTCTTTAGCCCACTCTCTTGTCATTCTTAGCAATAATTCCATGGTAAAGCTGATAAACAAATATTCCCTATCACTGTCTGTTTAATGTTATGAACGCAAATTCCAGTTAGCGTTACTTTATTTTCTCCATGTAAAATTTAAATGGCCAGAACTAATAGGCTTCCTTGATCTCATTACCCACAGTGTGGTTCAAAGCCCAGCAACATCAGTATCACCTGGGAGCTTGTGAGAAATGCAGATTCTCAGTCCCCACCATAGACTTTCTGAGTCAGAATCTGAATTTTAGCAAACTAGGTGAAAGCACTTTTAAAGTTATACTTCTCAAAGCATTTTTTCACTAATTCTACTACGTCTTCTTGGCTTTCAAATATTCTACAATGTCTTTCCTTTCTCCTGGGGTCTTAGCAGTGCTTCTCAAACTATGGCTCCAAATTAGCACATATTTAAGGTGCTTATTTAAAATGCATAGATCTTGACCCATCCCAGTTAACTGTTTATAAAATCTCTAAAGATAAGGTTGAGGAATCTGCATTGTAACAAACAGGGCAGTTTAATATTATATACATTAATGTTTGTTAAAAATTGCCTTCAGGAAATCAATAGACAGCATATCAGGATTTGGCTTTCTTAGGCAGTTGCCATTTGCCTGCTCCCCAATTCTCCCATCTTTTCTCTTTTCCCCTTCAGCTCACAAAAAAAAGACCCTCATAAATATTTTCCAAAATTAAACAAATAAAAAGTTCCATGTTTTGCTCATTTTCCTTAATGCATCGCCCATCTGTTTCTACTTCTTCTCGCTTATAATTCCCATCTTTTCTTTTATCACCCTGTTCCATCCTTTCATATATCCACTCTATCATTTTCTGTGAATTCCGCTCTGATATTCCAGGTGCATATAGTGCAATGATTTACTCAGTAAGGTCTATGGCAGCTGGTAATGATTGCTTCATTCCACAGCAAGAAAAAATGGATTCAGGAAAATGCACTGCCCCAAACAAGGCAATTGGGCTTTTATCCAAACAAAATCTGACTGCATAAATGTCCCATTTTGTCTTTTATTTTTTTGACCAGTAAACCAATAAACCAGGAACATTAGCATCACCTGGGAGCTTATTAGAAATCAAGACGATCAGGACCCACCTCAAACCCCCTGAATTAGAACCTAAATTGCAGTAAGATCTCCACTTGAATTTTATACATATCAAAGTTTGAAAAGGGTTTTTATTGCATATAGCACTATCAAAGGTAACAAATAATTAAATCATCAATTTATGGATCCATTAACAAAATTTAAATAAGAGTAAAGTACTTCTCATTTGTATCAGATTCCAATATTTGGAAGAAGATACATTTATCTTTGATGTGCTGAAACTGCTGCTTTTCAATTACACAGGTTCAAACATCCTGTAAACATGTTGAAATATTTTCATTTAATAAGCAATAGTAATCATCCCAATGGGTACTTTCTCTAGGCCTACCTCCTAGATGACTGAATCTATTATGAAAGGCCATGGTAGTGTAGAATAAGGATTATACATTATTGGACTTGAAAAGGATCTTGAAAATCATAGAAACACAAATTCCTCATTTTTAAAATGTAGGAACTCTCTCTTGGGTTCCAAACCCTTCTATCTAACTTTCTGATAGCAGTCTCTTCCTAGATAGCCTTTTGACATATCTCACTGAAACTCTTCAAACTGGGCCCATTTTACAGCCCCACCTCCTGTCACTTCTACTCTTCCTTGCCAGTATCAACCAGGCAACACACACCAAAATCTGAAGATCATCATCCTATGGTTTTATCATCTGCCCTCCAACATCAAATCAGCCACCAACACCTTTTTACACTTCAACACATATATACCTCTAGGTTTTGCCCCTCTGATCCATCCCACCGTTCACTTAGATTGTCACATTTTCCTAAAAGCTCTTCATGTCTTCTATTTCCTATTTCTCCAAAATGCCTGTCATCATACTGCTGTACAAGAGAACTTTCTACACACCAATTCTGAATACTTTGACCTCTCATATGTCTCTTCCACAGTATCTCTTCACCTAGAATATTGATCTTCAAATATTTTTGATGGAGATTATAACTAATGCTGTTGATGCCATGGCTCACATCATTTGGCCCAAATCTGTTCCCACCTGTGACTTGGAAGCTAGTACCCAGCATGCTGACCCAACTTCCTACTAGAGGCACTATGGCCTCATCCCACTCTGTGAAGACTTTCCCCAAATCCCTCTATATCTGGATAAAGGGATCTTTCATAGGCACATTTAAATAGGCAGTTTGGATAAGCCAGGGATTAAATGCTTTCCATGGGTAAACTTCAACAAATGAGGGACATGAGTCGGTGAGAAGTTTCCCAACAGTTCTAGTTCTCAGTGAATAATTCTGGGGTGCATTCACATGGTTATTTAGACAATTCCAACAGGACTGAGCACTAGCTGTCCACCTTGCCCATACCATTTATTGGCATTTCTCTCTTCCTTGTTGCACTTCCTCACTCTCTCATGTGCTTTACCTGAAATCATCTCCCATACAAACCTGCCCACTCCTTGTCTCAGAATCTAATACTGAAAGTGGAAAAAAAAACTTCAGCAAGTATCGACAACACATGGATAACTATGTATGTATATATGTGTGTACACATGTACATACATATGTATATGCATTTTCTGATAAATTATATACAATACCACCATACTAGTATAGCATATATATGATAAAACATAGTCAAGGAATAGAAATATTAAAGAAATATAAAATAATACACTATTTCCAAAGAGCTTGCTACCTAAAACTATTTCATATTATGAATAGCTAAAGAAACAGTGCCCACTAAAGGTATGACATGAGCTTTATTTTAAATAATAGTGTTAATTCTATACTTCAAATAGCCTTCTATTTGAATTCAGATGCTATGATATAGCCACATATTAAATAGTTGTCAAGTTCAATTTCTTTACTTTTTAAGATCAAAAATACATAATTCAGAAACTCCACTTTGGACACTATTCACATAAACTCTATGCTCTAGAAAGCTATAAATTTAGCTCCATAGAATGACTCTTAGACCTTCATGCTTTGTCTTCTGCTTACTATAGCCAACTTTATCTTGACTCACTACTTCTCACTCTGTTCTCCAACATCACAGACTTCCTTAAGTTTCTAAAATCAACCTTGATATTTTATATCATTAGGCATTTATAAACTCTCTTCTCTGTGTCTTTTTGCATTTTCATTATTTTATCAACCTAAAAAATCATAATCATAGTATCTACCACCTTCTATAGCAAATACCTCTAGTGTTTCATAATTCTACCTCTTGGCTTACCACCAATGACAGGTGAATTTGCAAGGGAGACTTTCAAGTGAGTTCATTCTATGTTACCCTACATGGTATCACCTCAAATACGCCAGAAGGCATCTTTTAGTTCTCTGCCCTGGAGACTTTGTTATTCTGGCTCCCATGAGCATGCACAGTCCCTGGAGGAGACAGGAGTCAATGATATAAGTGCTCCAGTTTCCTGTATCTCAAGTGGACCATTTTGGAAAGAACTGTGTTTCTCAGGAAGTCCTAAAGGAACCAAGCCCCACTGCCCATAGGGGAACCCTTGTTAAGCTACCCTGACAGTGGCTTTCCCCCTTTGCTGTCTTGCCTAACTTCACTAATGCTTCCTGGGTCCTACTCCCAAAAAAGCATCTTGTACCCAAATCTTTGTTTCAGGTTCTGCTCTCAGTAGAAAAGACAGAAACACACCTTCTTCTATAAAAGTATCCTTGGAACCCTGAATCTCTCCCTCCCTACAAGTGCACTGATGTATCTGTGTTCTCTTTGCTACTCTCCAACCTTATATATATTATGGTTGTTTCACTCACCAAAAACAGATGTAATTGTTGATTATCACACATACTCTAAGGCCTCTCCTCTGGTCCCCTGTAAACAGGCCATTCAACCACATAGAATGTCACACATACTCATACATGTCTGTTCACCCTGGCTCTGCTGCTCATCTGATGTAGCATTCTGGATCCCTGATGTCACTCGACTTCTTGGGCACTGTGGTTCCCCTGACATGGACACTGGCCCAAATCTACTCTTCTTGTTACAACAACTCTCACTAGAGTCAACTCTCCTTCAAGTTGCTCCACCGGGCAAAGCTGCCTGGCTGATACCAGGCTGATACCCATGGTTGATCCCTCAAGTACCCTTGCTCATATCTTGGGCCTCCAAGCTGCCACAGCTCCAAGGTGCCTGTGATGGATTGCTTAAGTCTCAGAGTTCTTCCCATTCAGTGAAACAATTTTCCATTTTTATTTCATTAAGATGCTCTAATTCATTTAAAAATTTAGGCAAGATACACATATTAAATATATATATGTAATTAGTTAGTTAGGCAAAGGATAGGTTCAATCAAAAGCTACCATTCCCCATTTAAAATTACTACTCTCCTTAATCTTCCTAAATGATTAGTTTATCAGTAAGACAGATTCAGTTTTCTTCCCTTACTACTATGCCCATTAACCTGCATGGCTTGATCAAGTTATTTAACTCCTCTGGCTTTAGTATTTGCATTTGTAAAATGGAGGTAAAGTTTACTTACATACTGAAAGACAATATACATAACAACAATGACTCTTTAACTCTTGAGTTTTCTTGGAACTCTAGGCTAGGGATCCCTAGCTAGGGATTACTGCCACCTAATGTATGAATTCAAGCTATTATTCTAGTACCATATCAAATACATACTCTCTCTTACATACATGCGCTTGCTCCCTCTCTCTCCCTCTCCCCCCCCCCACAGGCAATATCTTCCTCCAGCCCTTGTCTGATGCTGTCATCCTTCAAAGGATATTTCAGCTATATACCTGAAATGAATCCACAAATATAATTGCTGACATCTATTTGTTCCCCCCCCCCCAAAAAGCCTGTTACAATGGTGCAAGTGTGGAGCACTCAATAAAGGATGTGACAATTGCGGATATAAATTCAAACTCTGGCATGCCAGTGTTACAGCATCCTCATATTTAGACATCAAACAAGACTTCCCTGTTGTACAAAGCAAAGGAACAGGAAAACATAGACCACTCAGCATGACTGCACTGGCTCCAGCAGGTCAGGAGGCTGCTTCTTCAGAGGATGAAAATACTCATGCTTCCTGTGTTTCAGGAAGAACCCGGGTCCATCTTGGCAACATAAAGCTCCTTGGTGCTTAAAAACAAGCATGCCTCATATCCACATCATCAGTTCTGAAATTGGAAGTGAGGGTTAAAAGCTTTGGATTCCATTGAGAGAAGGTGACATTAGGAGAATAAATTAACTATGAAAACATTAAATAGTGAGGGAGCAGGAATTAGGATGAGTTTTTCTTTTACTTATCCTGGATCATTTACTCATGCTTGTTTTGGGATCTTTTCCCTCTGAAATCATGGGGGATAAGAAAGGCTTGATCTAACCTTGAAGTCAGGCCAAAAATAGTGATTTTGTAGAATGACTGCATATGTGAAATTTATTGTGAAGGAGACCATTAGCACACAACTATTTCATATTAAGGACAAAAGACATAAAATAAAAAGGGGGATAGGAGGGGTGCCTGGGTGGCTCAGTCGGTTAAGCCTCCGGCTTCGGCTCAGGTCAGATCTCATGGTCGTGGGTTCGAGCCCCGCATCGAGCTCTGTGCTGACAGCTAGCTCAGAGCCTGGAGCCTACTTCCAGTTCTGTGTCTCCTTCTCTCTCTGCCCCTCCCCCTCTCGTGCTCTGTCTCTCTCAGTATCAAAAATAAATAAACAAAAAAAATTTAAATAAATAAATAAATAAATAACCCCAAAAAAAAACCCAAAAAAAGGGGGATAGGATAATGTGGAATGGTCATTAGTTATTTATTTAGGCCTTTTTTTTGTGAACAATTCAAATAATGCAAAAGGAAAAACAATATATAATAAATCATCATGCTTCATGTCTCCACACCTTCAACAATTACCATCCTGGGGGCATCTGGTGGCTTAGTTGGTTGTGTCCAACTTTTGATTTTGGCTCAGTTCATGATCTCACAGTTCCTGGGATTGAGCCACACATCGGGCTCCATGCTGACATTAGGAGCCTGCTTGGGATTCTTTCCCTCCCTCTCTGTCTACCCCTCCCCTGCTTGTTCTCTCTCAAAACAAATTTAAAAAGACTAAAAAATATTACTAGCCTGGTATGGACATTTTTAGAGTTATAGACACTTTGACTACATGAAGCTTAGTTAAGCCTGACAGCAGTGCATTTGGCATTTTTGGGCACATGGTTCTTTTTTTCTTCTCCTGCCATCTGTAGCCACTATAAATCCACCAAAGGGAAAAGTGGGCGAAAGCTATGTGGGTGTGTGGGTGTTTTCCCATGCATTCTATTTGTTTATTCATATAGTCCGGTCCCCAGGGAAATTTTTTTTTTAAATTTAGTTTCACTCTAGAAGATCCAAAGAACTCAGCATTTTATAAGCTCTGGGTTGTTAATCCTTATAGCTACTTCCCTGTGACGTCAGTAAGTGGGAAGTGTTATTAGCCCCACTTCACAAATGTAGAAACTGAGGACTTTTATGACTATATGTCTCATCTAGAGCCAAACTGTGCTGGCAAAAGAATCAAGGACTTCCAATAAAGCTCATGTATTTAACCTTTAGATGAGCACTGTCCAACAGAAGTATAGTATGAGTGACATGTGGTTTAAAATTTCCAGTAGCCATATTACAGAAAAGTAATTACAGGTGAAATTATCTTTAATATTCTTCTTTAGCCTATGTCCAAAATAGTTAAAATTATTGTATTTATACTAAATCTTCAAAATAAATGTGTATTTGACATTTAAAGCATATCTCAGTTTGAATTCATCACATCTCAAGTGCTCCATCGTTGAAGGGGGTTACTAGTTCTCATAATGGGCAACAGAGCTCTATATCATAAGCTCTTCTCTCATAAGGCCATGCTTCTTCCCACTAGACAGCTTAATCAAGACATGCCTGTATTCTGCTGACTGTTTGGGATGCCTTTGATTTTGCTTGAATATCACTTTCGTTTGGGCTAATTTCACCAAATTATATACAGGAATTAAAGCCTTTAGAAAGTAATGTGAAGTCCATCTCTAGGAGTAAAATGGGGGGAAACTCCACAAATTTAGAAAAAGGATATAATATATATCAAATTCCAGTTCCTCTAGTTGAGAAAGTTTAATAGAATTAGGAGTAGAATAGAATTAGGAATTTGCTTGTGGCAGGCAAGCAAATCAATGGCTTGTTATAGCATAAGAGCTGTGAAGCTTTGATTTTTGGCATCACTTAACAGGCAAATATTTAAAGCATCTTTTTCTGATGAAACATCAATAAATTCTACAAATTACAATAGTGATATAGTTACTAAATAGTATGATTTTAAAGGGAAAATAACTTCCAATTACTTTACTCCTTAATGGTATTCACATAGTCAGGGAGAGCTTTGCCTCTTCTAATTAGCAAGTACTTGCATCCCCCATGGTAGGGGTTGCCCTTTGAACACTGACCTTTATACATCACACAAAAACCACAAGCATATTCATCTGAATCTTTCCCTTATTTCACTGGAGGTCCCTGAATTTGGTGGTGACATCAAACAAAACATCTGAAATCTCAAAGTATTTCACAAGACAAAAATCCATGGCAACCTAAGGAGAACTTAGCATCTGGGTCAGAGGGAGATATAGCAACATTTCCACAGGCAAAAAATGTAACTATAGCCTATATTTCACAAATGGTGCTACTACTATGAGGGAAAGCCTGAAATGAAACAAATCCAGTTTGTAATCATCAAAATACATGACTTGCCAGCACGTGACTCTAGGGTTAAGGAAACCATTACACAAGAAATTAAAGGCTTATAAGGTAATTAATTCCAATAGCAGATTTAGAACTATTTGTGATGGCTAACAGTAACCACAGAAGTATCTCAATATTAGGATATACATTGAATCACCAGTTGTTTCAGAGAATTTTTTAAGGTAGACGGTTTAGAAGAGTTTCCCCCATAAGTGGTCTATAATGAATGGCAATAAAGAAATTTCACTCTATTTTTATGTCTGTCTATCCAGCCATCCTTCTATCTATGTACATATCTATATGTACATATCTATGTATGTTCATTCCTAAAGAAAAAAATCATAAAAGTATAGCATAAAGGAAATTAACAGATTAGGGATATATTAATATATATGAATAATACTGAAAAAAATGCCTACCCCAGTTGCTGAATAAAAACCCATTCAATAGAAAGAATGTAGTAGGTGAAAGGTAATTAGTCCTCAATAAAAAAAAAAAAGAGGAAATCCTGCTATTTGCAACATGGGTGAACTTTGAGGACATTATGCTAAGTGAAATAAGTCCAATAAGGAAAGACAAATACTGCATAATCTCACTTCTATGTGGAACTTCAAAATGCTAAGACAGTAGAAAGAGAGGGTATGTGGTGGTTGCAATGGGATGGAGGAAATGTCTAGATGTTGGTCAGAAGGCATAAACTTCAGTTTGAAGATAAGTAAGTTGCAGGCATCTGATATACTGCAGGGTGACTATAGTTAGTAATACTCTATTGTATCCCTGAAAGTTGCTAGGAGAGTAGATACTAAATGTTTTCAACACCAAAACAAAAAATGAATGGTGATTAGGTGTTAACTAGCCTTATTATGGTAATGATTTAGCTACATATATATGTTTCAAATCATCACATTGTACACCTTCAACTTACACAATGTTATATGTCAATTTATCTTAATAAATAGGAGCAATGGAGATCCATTCAAGAGACAAGTTTTCAAAGCAGCTTTATCCTGGTCAAGCCTATTTTAAAATTCTTCAAAAACTATAAAATAGCTCCAGAATTCACATCCATTTGAAATATCTAGTAATGAATTATATAACTATACTTACTTGAAAGTTTTGATAAAAGCTAATCAGTCAACAAGTTTGCCTTTTTGCTTGTCTGATTCAGTCTGATTATCATTGCTTTAGCTCCAATTTCCTAGACTTCTTCCCACAAACCTTTCCCCCTTGTTAAAGACTCTCATTTTCCAAACAAATTCATTTGACTTTACAAGAATTCTGGCTTGAATTGAAAAATGGGCACCCACAAGAAACATGCATCATGCATTTATTCACACATATTACAGAGGAACCTGGCTACATTACCAAGCCAAGTGGTGAAGCCAATGGAAACCTCAACTTTCCTAGTAGGAAGTCATCCAATGAGATAAGGAATAAATGATTCTCCTTTATATAATTCTTGCTTTATTGCCAGAGGATCAGGTCATCCAAGCTCTAGAATGGCTCCTTTGGGAATTTCCCTGACTCCCACATGGACAAACTCTGGCCTCTCAGAAACTGTCTTAGAAGTCACTCTGATAAATAAATAGCTAAATGATTAAAAATTGTTCCCTCCTATATGATCACACTAGAAATAGTAGTAAATTACCTACCACATCACCAGGCTATTTAATGTTCTTTCACATTTGTGTCTTGTGAAAGAAAAGAAGGGAAAGGAGAAGAGAAAAGAGAAGGGAATAGAGAAGGGGAAGGGAAAAGGAAAGGAAAAAGAAAAAGCATAGGTAAGGAAGTCTTTTTTCCTATCTCTTGGATAGCACATGTAATACTTATTTTGTATTTTACCATGCTAAAGCAACTCATCATGTTCTTTGAGCACATGTATTACTATACCACTGGGCAAATTTTAAAGCATCACACATTTATTAGGTATATGGAGTCTGACAATGGTGAATAAAAGATCCCTGAATCCTAAAGAAATTTTTGACCAAGAAAATATTTGCTTTCATATGAGCTTCCTTTGCTCCCACAGACATTTCATAATCTAAAGATGGAAAATCAAGAGGCCATTTGATGATGTTGGATATCAAACACACAGGCTCTCCAGCCCTTAGGCAGTTTACTTGGTGGCCCCACATCACATCTGGGTTGCAAATCTCCCTCCAGCATAGCCCTTGTATTCAGGCCACCAGGTTTACACAAAGAGACCGCCCAGCTGCTAGCTGGTAAAAGGCTCCCAGGGTCTCATGTAGTCCCTGAGAGCTGCGTAATTCAGTGCAGAAGCCGTCCATGCAATTACATGTCCCTGAAGATTACAGGGTAATTACATCAAGGAGATGAAAAATAATTGCTTGTAACTTGCACTGTGGCTGAGAAGGCATAAATAATCACATGTGCACTATGTAATGATGTGTGATCATTTAGCCACTACTGTGTCACAGTTACCACATGTTTAGAAGACCAGCAATTACTAAAGACGAGAAAAAGCACTGGAGGTTATTTGTAAACTGAAATGTAAAGAACTGAAGACCTGACAGCTACACCTTGTCTTTCCAGAGGATTGCTCCAGGAAAAATTTTGTAAGAACCCCCAATCTGCATTCACAATGGGAATAAAAAGTGAGTAGTGTATTGTTGCTTGATTTGCACATTTCAGTTTGACTTGTGCCATCTGGCCCCTATTTCCCAGGCTCCAACATTTGATCTCTAGGAAGGTATAGATAAAACTATGCAAGCTGTTAAAAATTCTACCTAATGCATAATTGCTTTTTCGGAGATTACTGAGTCACCTTATATGTTTGATTCATAACACCCTAGATATTATTTACTAAAATTAAATCCTAATTCTCTTTATCAAGCAAGTTTTCAGTATCATTCACTGTTTTAAATCAAGAAAAGAAACATTTCATGCCCAAATAACATAAAGTTTTAAGTAGCTTTACTATATAAGGTAATTTATGCCTGGTTCATTAACAACTATAAATTATTTAATATCTTTAGGAACAAAGTGCAAAAAATGTGTATGTCTTTGCACAACTCCTTCCAAAGTAGTGTTTTGATCTCTTTGCTTAATCAGATCTTGTTTCAATAATTGATGAAGCCCAGGAGTAACTCAAGTATTAAATTAGATGTTTTAAAATCCCATATTAAAGTCCACTTTAATAAGATATTACATTTATTCTTTAAAAATAATGATCTTTCCATTGGCGAATACAACAGTCTAATCATTCAGAAGTGGCAATAAAAATTCCTGAGAGAAACTCAAGCTTAATCTCTTTCTAATGGGGACTGGCATGGAAAACCAATGTTAGTGAGCAAGATAGCTTGAATTAAGAAGAAAACATTCTTAAAACTAGTTTCAAAACTACACAGATGGAAAAAATAAAAATTAACTTCTAAACAAAAATCTAAACATTTGAAAGTATTATTTACTATAGGCACACTATATATATATGTATATATATATATACATATATATATATAGTAAGTATAGATAGATAGATAGATAGATGATAGATAGATACTATTATTTACTATAGGCATTTTTGTGCCACTAGTCTTTTGGCAATCTAGTGAAGTCAATGGTCTCTCCTAAAAATAAGGTCTTTAAAGGTATTAGATAAAATAGGAATACAAAAGAAACCAACTATATGAATGTAATTTACAAAACATATTTGTTATGTAGTAAAACACAATTTTTGTTAAGGAATATGTGACTATTAAAAATGGGTCTATTAGCTGCTGTATTTTCAAAGTAGTGAGAAACAAATATTATAACAACTCTCATGTAATATGACAATAATCCACATTCTAGTATTATGGCTTGTTGTTCACATTCATTACTGAAAGAAATGCTCAATTTTAAATAGCTCAATTTTGAAATTACCAAGAATAAGATGTAATTTCCCCCTCCCAATCTACAGATCCCTTAAATCCTATTAACAGATGCTTTTAGGGGGTGAGGGCCTTTGGTTGCTAGGTTAAAGGTCCCTGATTTTATACCAGTTTCTAAGAAATATTAAAAACGTAACTGTTGGGGGTCCTGGGTGGCTCAGTTGCTTAAGCGTCTGACTTCGGCTCAGGTCATGATCTCACGGTTTGTGGGTTCAAGCCCCGCATTGGGTTCTGTGCTGACAGCTAGCTCAGAGCCTAGAGCCTGTCTTCAGATTCTGTGTCTCTCTGTCTCTCTGACCCTTCCCTGCTCAGACTGTCTGTCTCTCTCTCTCTCTCTCTCTCAAAAATAAATAAAAACATTAAAAAAATTTTTTAAAAGTAACTGTTTAATGTTGCCATTTTATTCTTACCATCCCCGAGATTAAAAGAAATGGCATAATGAGTTATTTGTTTGTTTGCAAAGAAACTTGGAATAGAAAAACATTTATAAATTATCAATTTATAAAATCCTTCTGTTATCCAAGATAAGGGTGTATCTGGTACATAAAGCCTACTTTTCACAAGTATAAATTGTATAAATACAAGGTGATAAAATAGTACAGGAGACAAATTCATTTCCTCGACCCTTCATTACTTTATGTACAAAATAAAGTAACTAGTCTGGATGATCCTCATCTAATATGCTAATACAAAATCTGTGCCAATCTGCAACTGAGACTGTGCTAGAGCTATTTACCTCTTCTTATCTCTCCCACACCATCAGGCTGCTTACTTAGCTACCTTAGTGCTCCTTTCAATTCCAGTACAACGTGGCAGTTTATAAAATCATTACAGATATTCCTATCCTCCTTTCCATTATTGCAAGTATGTAGCTCTAATGCCAACATTTGAACTTCCTAAACTCTCTAAAAGATGTGAAATGCTTATATAGTCCAGCCATGTTATAGGGGAGGGAAAATTCCTATTCCCCTATATAAATACCCCCTCCCAAGGGATGTTTTCTTCTGAAACTTCTAAGTGCCTATATCTCAATGATTATGCCATTATTATTCATTAAGCTGTGAAGAGTGGTTCTCAGTACACATAGCAGAGAGGAACAAGCTTGCAAGTTTAATAAGGCCCATAAGATAATTAAGACATACAATCTCTTCTCTAATGCCAGGCCAGGAGGACTTTTCAATCTGTAATATGAATGACTAAAGGCTTTCATGTTTGAATTTATACATGCCTATAAAATATATTTTGACTTTTTTTTTAGTCAGCCCTTTCATTTGTCTTAATTTCCCTAGGCAAAAATGAAACATCACACATCTTGTTCCACTAAAAGTGGGAAGTTCAGTTGGACTACAGCTTCATCTATTTCTTTCTTTCAAATGTATCCTGAACACTGTGTGCTTGGTCACTCATCTGCTCATGAAAACAACAACAACAACAACAACACCAAACTGCATCTTAGAATAGCTCCATATATTTGTGCAATCCTTCC
This sequence comes from Suricata suricatta, assembly GCF_006229205.1. Lineage (NCBI taxonomy): Eukaryota > Metazoa > Chordata > Mammalia > Carnivora > Herpestidae > Suricata > Suricata suricatta. The sequence continues at coordinate 70,867,413 of NC_043711.1, forward strand.
TCCAAATAGGGTAGGTCCATGCTCCTATGAAGTAAGCAAGAATGAGAATGACTAATTTTATTTTATAGATTCAGTCTTGTAGTCAACATATTTCCGAGTTCCTACAGTGGTAGATTCATTGAGGGACATAAAATATGGACACCCCTTTTGTTAAGGAAGAAGCATCTAGTATGGGGCATAACACACAAAGATGGATGCAATGCAAGGACCTCTGTTAATTACCTCCTGCTAAAAGTCAAGAATTGATCTTAAGGAAGTACTCAAGGAAGGCATGGGAAAAAGAGACAGTTTTAGTGTTGAGAGATCAGAGAAACTCCATGGAGGTAATTAAACTTGAAAAAGGCTTTGAAAACAAGAACTTCATGAGGCAGAGTCTGACATGAACAAGATTAAATGGCAGGGGTGGTGGGTGGGTGTCTGTTGACTGACATAGAAAACACATTTGAAATCCTTGAACCAATGATTTCTGTTAATATATTCCTAGTGGGCCATTTCCCTGTACACAGATCAAGATGACTGCAGAATAATCCAAGATGTAGATATCACTTAGAAGCTGCATCAGCAACTACCTTAAATTATGGTCCATAGGAAAATCTGAACTGTTGAAGTATTAGAGTGGAAGAATAGGTAGTACAAGAGGTGAAAAAGCAAAGCTATTCAAGAACATTGGTATACAGTAACTACCTCAGAAAATATAAAATAAAATTCTGAAAAACTAATGATAGCTCCAAGTAAAACTCTCTAGTATTAATCATAATCAATATATAAATTTATGTTACTAACCATGGAGATACTTTGTACCAAGATGGCCTCAGTGGCATCACAGTGGGTATGCTCCATGAGGAAAACAGGTTTTAATTTCAGTCTTCAAGGAGGTTGGGTGGGAGGGACTATAATTCTCCCAATGGGAAAACAAAGACAAGCAATAACTGGAGGACAAAAAGGAGGTAAGTAATGGTACAAGTATGAAATCAAACATTTTTTCATGAGCTAGCACAGTTTGGAGCACCCAAGTTAGCATAAAAAGTGGCACTATATTACCTTTTGGTACTATAAACATTCTTCAAATAGCAATTCCAAATAAGTTTAAGATCTTGTATTAGTAGAGAAGAACTGTAATTATAACTCATTACTTGGCTCTACAATGAACAAGAATTACATTATAATCATGTGTTATTAGATTTATTCTGTGAGACTCAACTTACATAAAAAGCAGAGAAGACTTGACTATAGTTACAGAACATAAATGTTATCAAACTTAACAACTATTTTTCAGGAGATAAAAAGAAGAAGTTATGGTAAGAGGTGGCAGAAAGGGTAAATACAAAAAGTAGCATATCTTACATGGAGAGAAAGATTTAAGTATATAAATTAAAAATACATGAAGTTATTCAATGGTACAAAGTAAGGATTAAATATCAATCAAAATAAAAAAGCATTGGGGCAGAGAGAGTTGGAGAGATATAAAAAAGCTATACCCTCATTGTTCATATAAGAAAATAGAGAAACTAAACATAATAATTTAGGAAATAGTGGTGAGACTACATTATTTAAAATTATGGACATAACTGGGAACACTTGAACAGAAATATTAAAAGAGATCACCTCCAGAGAATAAAATAAGGATAGGAGTTAATTGGAAGAGTGGAAGCAGTTTCTTTTCATAATGAAATCTATTCTATTTGCTTGTTATATGTAATTTGACAAAATTAATTATAAATATAAATGACATTTAAAAATTACAAAATGGAGAAGGGTGAAGGAAGGGGACTCCAAAAAGAGAAAAATATCTATTCAGCTTTCAAAGCACAGAGGATCATTTGGGAAGGGAGTAGAGGATATAAATAAAAGAAGGACAGATAATTTTCTGCCAATGCAATGAACTTTTCTGCTGAGGGAAAAAAAATCAAAGTGAAGCCAAGAAGTGAGATGGTGGAAGGGAGACGTATAATGGGAATAATCTGAGTATGAGTAGAGAGAAAGCACTTCAAACTGCAAGCTTGTAGGTCTAAATGATTTGGTCTAAGATAGAAGTATGTTTCTTATAATAAGGCATGAACAAAAAATTCAAAATATGATGCTTGAAGGGGTCTTGAAGGCTAGTAGATTATGACACAGATCTCCTAATAAGTATCTATCCTATTCTTTAAAGCCTTCAGTCCATATTACCTTGTAAATAGAATAAAAGACTTTCTTTATCAGGAATTTCTTCCCAATTTTTAAGTAAAGCGCTACTGAAACCTAAGCAGAAAGGAGAATCTCTTCCCAGATATGGATTTGATGGGTTAAGGAGAATAGACATTTGTAATTTTGATAGCTATTGCTAAATGTTTCCCTATAAGGACTGCATCAACTTACAATTCATTTTGTGAAATAGAGAAACAAGCTTGTTTGTCAGCTTTATCAATATAGATTTTGATTTTTTTGGCAACTATTCATTTCAATATTGTAATTGAGAAATATTAAAAGCATCCTAAATGTCCACTAATAGGGGAATGGTTAAAATTATACCATACAATAGAATAATATGCCAGTATAAAAAAGAATGAGCAGATTTTCTATCCATTGAGATGGAATGATCCATAAGACATATTTAGTTAAAAATCAACGTTTAGAAAATATGCACACTAGTCTATCTACTGTGTAAACAGGGGAAGGGAGATTAAGGGTCTTCATGCATATCTATCAGTAGATGCCTGTGTACTCTAGAAGGATGTACAAAAACTAAAAGCAGTGGTTATCCAAGGAAAGGTGGAGGGGGAGAGGTAAGAAGGGTACAAGAGGGAATGAGATAGTTGCTGTATATCTTTTTAAAAATTTTTGAATCTCCCTCTTCACAAATCATGAGAGACTATTGAATACTGAAAACGAATTGAGGGAGGCGGGGGGAAGGGGGTGATGGTCATGGAGAGGGGCACTTGTGGGGAGAAGCACTGGGTGTTATATGGAAACCAACTTGACAATAAACTATTATTTAAAAACTTTTCGAATCTCATAAATGCATTACTGTTTATTTTTAAAATAACATAAAAAGAAAAAATACAAAATATCAATAATCAGTTTTATTAAGCAACATACACTTTATATGGTAACCTATACAGTGTTACTGTTCAATATTCAAACTTCCAGTTTCTTTTTTTCTAAAAAAGGACTTTGTTATAATCTAAAAAGAATGGCTATCCTATCCTATCCTAAAAAGAATGGGATCCAAAATGACTTGGTAGAGACTTTTCAACAAAGACAAACTTTGAAAAGTCAGATACTAAGAGTGAATATACAAGATTATAAAATAAGTTCAGATTTTTAAAACCAAGTTATTAATTTTAATGAACTTATAATTCATCATACATATTAAGAGCTCTAAAAATGGAAAAACACTAAAAATTTACCAAAATATTTTCTGATAAACATATGCAACAGAATAGCAACATATGAATATTTTCCTAAGCTAATAAAGTATTTTATCACAGTCCAGAAGACAACATCATACTTGTAATACAGGGAACCACAAGAGACAGGTCAGGAAAAATGTCAGGAAAAACCCAATGATGTCTATTGTCACCACAAAATGTTTAACATTCTACTGGAGGTAGTGCCAATATAATTAGACAAGAGAAAAATTAGCAGGATAAAATAGAAAACAAAAATCATCACACTTTTCAGATGATTTGAATAAACAACATCTGGAATTTCAAGATTCAATAAAAGGTAATTGAGTTAGGTAATGTCACTTTATGGAAATTAATACTTTCATATTCCCAAAGAACAATTTAAGAAATCTAGTGGAAAAATTCTATGGATAAACAGTAACAGAATAGGTAAGCTAGCTAGGAAAAAATGCTTAATAAATGAGCAAAATCTTTTTTATTTTTAATTTTTTTTTTGAGAGACAGAGAGACAACGTGAGCAGGGGAGGGTCAGGGAGAGAGGGAGACATAGAATCCGAAGCAGGCTCCAGGCTCTGAGCTAGCTGTCAGCACAGAGCCCGATATGGGTCTCGAACCCAAGAACGTTGAGATCATGACCTGAGCCGAAGCCAGAAGCCAGACGCTTAACTGACTGAGCCACCCAGGTGGCCCAGGCAAAATCTTTTAAGAAGACATGATTTCTATACCCATTTTTACACTTCAGAAGAAATCACATGCAGATGAAGATAGAAAATAAAAACAAAACATAGATGAGAATTATTATATGGGCACTGATATTAAAAGAATAAAAAAATCATCTTGATTGAATGACCTTATTTAAGAAAGCAAAAAACCAATAGAGAGAATCAGGAAAAGTTCCTGAAATTTAAATGGCAGGGCTGCAAATTAGAAATTATTTTATCTATGAAGCTTCAATCTGTCGTAGTAAACTTTGCCATCTCTTTTTTTTTTGTATTTATTATTTAAATTTATTTTTCATTAATTTATTTTTATTTTAGAGAGAGAGTGCATGCATATGCAGGACAGGGGAGGGCAGAGGGTGGGAGAATCATAAGCAGGATCCACTCAGGGCAGAGCCCCACAAGAGGCTGGATCTCTTGGCATTGGGATCATGACCTGGGCAGAAATCAAGAGTCAGATGCTCAACCAACTGAGCCACCAAGGCTCCCCTGAACGTTGCCATCTCTGTCTTGTCAACATCCTAAGGGTTTGGTCACTGAGACTAAATTGATGGACAACATTATTACTAACTACTGTCATCTATTAAGCCATTGTTATGTACCATGGCCCTAGGCTCCTCAAGATTTTACATATTTTTCTTCACAAAATACTTAAAATACTCAACATAAATACCAAGAAACTATTATTCTCGTTTTGCAGAAATGGTATGTGTGGCTCAAAAAGATAAATCTCTTGGCCAAGTTGTATATATGATATAAGGCAGCATCTGATTTATAATCCAGGATACAGCCTCAAACAGCACACCTATCTTATTTCCACTTTAATATACTAAATTGCTTTCCATTTTAGTCAACCTCCAATCACTCCTTCACACATTCACTTTTTTAACACCAGAAGTTCAAATCGATAGTAAGTAGATATAAGATCCCTCCCATTGCCTTCCAGGTAATCATGTTAACAAGAGTAAGAGGGTAAAAAAAAAGGTATAAAAGACCTAGAAATTCTACAATCCTGATAAGAATTCCTCTGTGATAACATTTCTTGCCTCCTCCAAAAGTAATAACAAAAACAGAGAAAATTACACACTGACAGCTTTAATCAATTAAAAAAATAAATTAGAGCCCTTCAGCACATACTAGATCCATAAGCTAGTTATATCTCTGTTGACAGCCTCTTTTTTTTTTTTTGCAGAATTATTTGTTCTTAGGGAAATGCTGTTTATATTGGAAGTATTACTGTTTATTTTAAATATAACAAGTGATCTAAAACTCACTATATTTTCCCCCTTATGAAAGACAGAATCCCTATCATATCAATAGCATCATATCTTAAACCAAAAGGAGCACTTTGGATTGAAGCCAAAAGCACCTTCCCAAGAAAAACTCTTTGATCAATTAGGAAATGATTATTTATGCTTTTATATTTTTCTTGTATCAAATATCTTAGATGGAGCTGAACTCTGTTAAGTATTTACAGACTATGTTTATAGGTAATATGTTTAATATGCAATAATATTTGATTTGTTTTTTTATTCTCCTCAGTCCCTTTAACCTCTAAGACTGTAATGACTTCCATATGGCTAGCCAAGTCTATTTTTAGATTGTCAATTATTCATCCCTATTTTTAGACCTCTTCTTTCTTTTGGTTGCTGATTATTATAAGACCTAAAGTGCCTTCTCAAATTTTAACTATTTTGTTTTTCTGCCAGATTAGAGGCCAATTCTCTCACTGAATACTAGTTTCCCTCCCCAATACCAACTTCTTCCACTTTTATTTTTTTCCCAACAAATCGGTCAGGACAATATTACTCAATATATTTGTCAAAGAACACTAAGTTTGTTTAATATTTTAGATAAATATCAAACAAGGTACACATTTTCAAAGGGCTATGGCCCTGTGGCTACCATTAAATTGGAGAATAGTAAAACTGCCTATTATAATTGTGAAATTTGGGTTGAAAATCAAGTTTTGCACATGTAAAACAACCTATTTAGGATTCTCATTTCTTGCCCTAAAGATATTTTTCTTATTTCAGAACACAAATGTGCATTAAGAGTTTCATTTGAGATCAATAAGGTTTCAAGGACCAATTTCAGTCTTTAGAGACTGTGGCTCTTGTCTTTGAAAATTCCCAAGGGTAATAACATCCCAAATTGGACAGCCTTAATCTGCTCTTCAACACATGGAACTCTCAGGCTGTGTCCTTCCCTTCCTTGATGCCTATATGAGTACATGCATGTGTATTTAAAGAACAACAGAGATTAAAATACTTAGGATTTATGCAAATAGCTAAGGATAAATCCAGAATTTCTTCTTTCAAGTGCCTAGTACATATAGTAAATTAAAAGTCACACACACACACAGTCACCAAAATTTTGTTGTATGATTCATTCTGTATCCTAATCAAGTAATTTTTAGAAATTAGTCTGGGTACAAATAGAAAAACAGCAAGGAGTGGGCTGTGCCCTAAACCCATACTATGTTACTTCGCAACCTTAACTATCTCTTGTCAAAGTGATTCCAATCGTCTTTCTAGACTGCCATTTGCTCTGTTTGTCAAGGGCTGGAAGAGTGGGGGTAAGCACTGGGAACAACTGTGTAAATGGGGAATTAAACACCACTGTGGCTAATAAAACACTTGTGTTGGCTGTTTTTGTCACTGCATTTGAGGTTTTTACCTAAATAAAGGTAATTCACCAGACTCCTCAACAATAATGAAGTGTATCACAAGGCTTCATAAATTCTAAAATAACTCATGAATAGGAGGAATGACTTCAACACAATTCAGGGTTATAAAATTCAAATTTTCAGTACTTGACAAAGGATATTTAGACATAAGGACATTAACATGGTCAAGTTCTGAAGCAAGAATGTTTGCTTCTGCAACTGGCTAATTTATCCTTGGCTTTTTGGAGAAATATGCCTCAATGGAAGAAAACAATCATGTGTCTATGTCCTTTTAATAAGATATTCATCCCATGGGAGGACATCTCTTTAAGAAAAGTATTTTGTGGTCACCTGACCTTATGTGCCTTACGTGGCATACTTCAGATGTTATAGACTTCAATATAAATCAATATAAATCTTAAATGTTTCTTTTAAAAACATTCTCCATGTAAGTCTTCATAGGAAAGAGCACATAACACACACAACATAATCACAAGTTATATGTCATCTGGCAAAGCCATCTTTCCAGGACTGATCTGAATTAAAACCTGATAAGACAATAGTACCAAAAAAAAAAAAAAAAAAGAAAGAAAGAAAGAAAGAAAGCAGAAGAGAAGTTGAGAAATCTTTATTGTTTGATGTTGATATGGGAAAAATAGTCCTTATTTTATAATTTCCAGTGAGAAATGTTTTAGGGTAAAATATTTATTACCATATCTTACTAAAAATGAACATTTAAATCTTCTCCTTGACAAAATCCCTGGGAAATGACACAGATATCAACAAGGAAAGTTTAGTTGTATTCCTAATCTATCTTTTCAATAAAAAATAATAAATATGAAAACAATGGGTTTAGATATAAATCTAATTTGTAAGAACAAAATATATAAACATGACTCTACACTTTCTTAGATTTTAGCTCCTCAATCTATACCACAAAGATAAAAAGCATTCCTTCTCATTTTGACTGAACAGAGCATGATTTCTTAGGCTAATCAACTTCACTGTCACTTATTTTATTTTCTGTCAGTGTCTCACTGTGTGAAAACCCCAGTTAGAGGAATATTAATTTATGTATCCACTCATTTAGAAAACATTTATTACTATATTACTATATTCAATAATCCCATAATTATCACAAGTGTTTCCTTCAGCCTAGCAAGAACCACTGGAGGAATTCAGGCAAGTTCAGAAAAAGATTAAGGGAGCTTTTGGAGCAATATACTGCTTCTTTTAAGAAAAGAGGAACTCAAGAGAATCACACAAATAATTCTATCAGCAACTATTACATGAGTGGCTTCTATATCCTTGATATTTTATCAAATCCTCTAATGTTCACAATAATCCTATAGATATGTATTATTATTATTTCTTTTTTATTGTAATAACACTAATGTGTAGGGTCTGTCCAGAATATGACAATGACAGGATTTGAATTTAGCACCATCTGTCCTCAGGTCTGTGCCTTTTCTATTACACAACATTATTTCTGTAAAAGTAAATGAGTTACATTTTACTGGTCACATGCTCTATATTACTCTACTAGGTGCTTTAACTATTTTATCTCATTTAATCCTTCCAATAACCTGAGTTAGAAACAGTATCATCATGACCATATTTAGTATAGATGATGAAACAGAAGCACAAAGGTATGGCCAAAGGTCACAAAGGAAGAAGAAAAGATTTGAATGTAGGTATCTGCCTATGAAATTCTCTGTTATATTATTACCTTTCCAACAATGAACATAAAAGTAACATTATAGCATGATGGCAACACCATTATGAGGTTGGAAATGTGATTGGGGGGTGCTAAATAATCTTATAAGAAACCCTCTTTCCTGTATCCAAGACGGGCACAGTAGCATCTACTGTTTGACATATAGCAAATCCCAATGCACCTATCTAGTATGCGATGTTTGCCACCATGCCACACATCAACCCCAATTTTATTAGCTTCATTTCCCAAGATTCTCCTAAGATCCAGTCTATGGAACATCAATGTGTCTCAAGACGATTGAACAGTGTCCTAGGGGAAAAATATTTCAGAGAGACAGTTTGGAAAAGGCACAGTTCTACAAATTTGCAGAGGTTTTGGTGGAGGTATTTTTTTATAGACACTCAAGGGATCTTTAATCCAATGTGTGATATGAACCTCTGAATTCTAGAAGTAATCTACAAATTTCTCAATTCAATCCCCAAATTTTATGTGAGGATAGGAAATTTATGTGATAGGAACACCTCCTGAATCTTCACAGGATATTAATTTCTGCAGGTAAAAGCTGCTGTCTGTGTCCACACTTACTATTCATGCTTGGAACCCTCAAGTTCTCCCTCTCTCTTCCCATTCTCCGTTCATGGAACGCTCTTTTCGGTCACCCCAGGCCTTTCAGCCCTTACTAAATCTTACTCAAAAGATCTCTTGGAGAATACCTTTGATTCCCACAGCACTTGTATTTTTTTCTGTAAAAGGTTGTTTACAGTGTCCTGTAACTAACACGAGTGTAAACATCTTTAATCAAAGAAATTCTGTATGAATTTAAGAAACATCATTTGGCTGTTTTAAAAAACAATTTGCTATGCCTCTATGGAGACAGCTCCAAAGAGGGGAAACACTAGACCTCAGGTTCTTTCCTAGGAGTGGCCTCTCCTCTTCCAAAGTTTTATCCACAGGCTCTGGCTGAGAGCTTGACATAAAAGAATGGCTGACCATATGTGCCACAACTTTAAAAAGCAAACTGTTTCTTAGGAGAGATAGAACTATTCCTAAATAACTATGATAAGAGGCAGAAAGTGATTCTAGAAGGGAGGTCTAGCTCTTGCTTTGTTTTACACTGTGTTGTGCCATTTTAGACTAGGTTGCTCTAGAAAGCTTAGCCTGAGAGCAAATAGTTTATTTGGGGAAATGACACCAAGCTGAAGACTGGGAAATTTCAATACACAGTGCAGAGATCATCACTCGGACTCCCTGGGGCTCATTGCCACTGGGATGTTGAAGAGCCCTGTAAAATGAACTTCAGAATTATCTGCCTTAGAAATGCACTAGCTCTTGTTTGTCACTGGCTAAGGGTTGCCCGTGACTTGTAACACTCTGGCACTTCCAGGTAATACATGTTTTGAGTAGCCAGAGGTTACTGCCCCAGGGCAGAAAGAAATATGTGATGCAGCTGAGGTGAACACCATCAAATTAAACTGGCATAAAGGCAGATGCTTCTTCAGAAATGATCAAAGAAAATGATGGGTAGAGGCGTTGAGAGAAGGCCCAAGAGATAGGTGGGTTTGTGTCTGGTCCACTTTCACTCAACGAAGTATGGCACCTTTGCAAGGCCTGCCTCTGTAATGGCAAGGGCAGGAGGAAGTCTTAACTAGACATGTGGAGGTAGAAGATCTTTGGATAAAAGCCTCTAAGAAAGAGAAACATTAATTCAGAGTAACATTTGGCAAAACATTTCGCCAGATAAGTTGGCAGATGCAAATATTTATGCATCACTTATTCTGTTTTGTGTAACAGCCAACATACTTTTACTAAAGAAGTGCATGATCTTATAAGGACCTGCTGTTTTATCTCCAAGAAAGCAAATGCATCCCTCATGGAGATCTGTATAAAATTACAGCCATCAATTAATTTTTTCAAAAGACAGAAGAAAATAAGTTAACCTACCAAAGTACCTAAGCAGATGGAGAAATTACCATGAACTCAGTTCCTTAACACAGATTCTAGTGACTTTTCTTAACAAAGAAAGAGCAGACACTCCTGTCTTAAGTTTAGATTCTCTCTAGATGTCACAAAATATGTGGTATGTAGTAAGAGTTCTGGAAGAACAATTTCTTGTATTTTGAATGGAATCAAATGATAAATTGCCCCCCCCCCCCGCACCACCATCCATAGCTCCAAGGAGGAAAGACAGAGAAAAACGTGAACTTTTTCCATTTAAAGGGCAAGAGAAAATGAGAGAGAAATATCAAGGAAACATCAGAGAAACAGATCAGAGCTTGCAAGGACCCAAAAGTTAGAAAGAAAAGAAAACTTGCTACTTATCCTTAATCACAAGTGACTTATTTAAATAGACAAAATGACAGGCTGACCTCCATCTATTTTAACTGCCAAATCCTATCAGCAGGGTGTGATTACCTCCCAAGACCACCTTCTGAGGGGGGGTTCTCAAGCCTGCCCTGAGAATCCCTGACATTCCTTCCTCCATCCAGAAATCCGGAATTCTTCTAAGGAAACATTTGTGGCCATTAAACCAATTGGAGTTGAACCCATGTCCTAGAGGTTGACAGGACAATTTATTAATGTGCTATATAACCAAGTCTGGATTTTAAAAAGATCTCACCGATTTTTTTTTCCTGCCTTTATTTTTTTAAGTTTTACAAGATGTAGTATCCTCAAGATCTATATCTGAAGGAAGTGAAATAGCAGTTTCTGGCTTAGAATTTCCTGTTATTAATTTAAAGAAACTCATCTTTTATTTCAAAAATAGAATTAGAAGAAATTAAGCCCCAGGAAAAGTTGACTAAAGTTATGTCTTGAGTTCAAAGGAGATCTAGAAACTAGTATGAAACAGCAGACATACTTTATGCAACTATATAACCAAAAAGAGCTAAATGAAACTATTCTTTCCAAAAAAGCGACTGTCGTATGCCAGGTTAATGAAACAGTTTTCCAGGTAAAATGAACCATAGTTCATGTCCATGTGTGTACATGCATGTATGTGTTTCCTATTTGGGAGAACATAATTTATTGTAATGCTTAATAATCACAAAAATTAGAAATGAGAAGGTAGATATAAATGTCTATGAAGAGTTAAGAAGTAAATAAACCTACAGCTTTTTGAACATTCAGAATTTTGTTCTATGCATTCAGCTGCAGCTCTTTCAGTACAAAATCTAAACCAAGACAAATGGTTTTATTTATTAATGCAAATTTTTAAAGACATATATCTTTTCATATCAGTCTAACAGGTGTTTTGAGTTAAATTATCAAGAAGCTTGCTCTGAAGATCAGAAATTGTTTTCTGAATCATCTAAACAGAGATGCTTAAACTCTTTCCTGTAAATGTGATTCTAGGATTCCCAAGCATTAATTGGAGAATTAAAATCTCTTACATTGGTGAGTCAGGCTATCCCTTATGTTTCCAGCTATTCTCAAGAGTAAGGAAAATCTCTTAGACTATGAAATAATGCCCCTCTATTGCTTTAGTCTTGCCTAAAATATATTACCTATGGACCATCATGACTTTTCCCTTAAGCATACAATTTAGCATTCCAAGCATTCATCTCTGTTGGATTAACAAAGAAAACACTTCATACTAAAGCAATGAAAAGTTGTTTATGTTCAAAATGATGAAAAGGAAAGTCTCCAATATTTTAACTTTCCATGTCCCTGGTGAATAAAGAAAATATCCCAAGACAAAATGACATTTCAATTATCCTAAGCAAAAATAGAGGAGGGAACACACACACACACACACACACACACACACACACACACACACACACGGGAAACCACAATATATCCTATGTGGACCTCAGGGTGTTTTCTTTGTTCTTTTTAGTTCAAGATGAAACAGCTGTTCATTGTTTAAAATAGCATTTCACATTTAGATCTTTTTCGCGTCAAAAGGAAACCATCTTATCCTTCCAGTTTGCTAACATTAGAGAGGAGTAAACACTCATTTCCTACATATATTATTTATAATGCAGACTTGTGAACTTTCGCATCCAGCATCAGACTGACCTCTCTCCCACTAGGTTTTGAACCTTCCTTCCCCTGACCCCATCAACAACCAGAGTAACCTGAAGGTCATCTTTTCCTTTAATTCATTTTTTTTAACACATGTTTCCTCATTACAATTCAGCAGCTCTGACTAATCCAAGGGTTGCTCCTATAAAAGGTGAGAATGGCAGTTATTTTATGACATTATATCAGTGGGCTGATATGAATGTCCCAAAAGAAATTTCTTAGTGGCGGTTAAATCTTTACAAGGGTTTCATGTTTCCACCCCTTTGCTCAGAGCCCAAGTTTCTTTAAGTACCTGCCAATTCAATTTGAAAACCAGTTTTGTTTTGTTTTGTTTTGGGGGGGGGGCGGGAATACAAAAAAAAACCTTTTATAACTAGCAATTCTCAAGCTGTTTAATCTAAGGTAGCTTGAAACATGTTCACAGATCCTTAGAGTGAAAAGGTAGAAAGCTATATCTCTTTCCAAGGGGTACTTTAAAATAAATCCTCTGCCCTTAATTTAGGGAAGATTTTGAAACCTGTCATGCTAAAACTGAATGGTCCACTTAGGTTCAATGCAAGCTCCACCCTGCCCAACTCCTTGATTGATTAAAAGTTAACTGCCTATTAAATTAAAATGCTAAAACATTTTAAAATATAGTTAGCAGCTAATAAGGAGAAACCCGGGAAATTTTCTTCTTACATATTCAAATGGTATTGCAGAAAGACCATAGTGGTACTGTTGTATTGTGTTTTTCTAGAAATACAAATAGTTTCAATACTTCTATCCAAATTATAAAATCCCTTTAATGAAATATACAAACTAGAAATAATTACAAAATTCGAAGAACAAAATTTTAAATTTGGTTAATCTCAATCCATCAATTTACAGATAAGGAAAATGAGGCCCAGCAAAATTAAAGGCCTGGTCTACTGTACATTAAGCAGATTTTGCTATTTGTCAACTGAATTACGTGATTGTTCTATCATTTTGTTGAATAGAGAGAGCCTGGGACACTGGAAATAAGCCAGCATAATCAGCATTGTCAATTTCTAAAATATTAACATTGAATTTGAATCAGTGGTTATTTGTCCTAGCCCAGTTAAAACCAAACAACTAAATGATCAGGGCTTTTGGTTTTGTTTTTCAATTAGCTACTTTGGTTTATGGAAGGTCTCTTCAAAGTCACACAATTCTTCCAATATTTTAAAGGGCAAGATTTTGTCCTTTATTCCATATTTCCTGACAGCTTTTGAATATTCATTCAAATGTAGTTTTCATATCTATAAAGCCATTTTTTGCAACAAGTGATGTGAATTTTATCTCCAGTCATTTTAGGAGTTTGTAAAACATGAATACAGTAAGTCAAAAGAGAATGGGAAATTCATTTCAAAAATGATTTGTAACCTTTCTCTCTTCCCTATTTCTAAATACCACTGTTCTCTTCTGGCTACTAGTGCTGGGCATTTATTCTCTATTTCTCATTTTGCCCACTAAGAAAATGGGGAAAAATCTAAAAGAATGGGCCATGTCTGAGATCTAGCTGGTTCCCACCCTATGGAGACCCTGTCTCGCCCACGCAAGTGGCACTCCATAACCTTATTTCTACTGACATTTTTTTTGCATCTTAGAAAAACTGGGCACGAGGAAGTATGTGCTCCCCCAGGATCTTGAATTTACCCAATCAGGCCTTACTCAGCAGCTCAGTGTCTTAACGACCCTGGCAAAATGACATGGGTCATATTTTCACATGGATGAACTGTTCTTGAACAATTTCTCTAGTGTATGAAGCACAAACAGGCTTTTCTTCAACATCAGGCATGCATGTCTTCCCCGCCTCTTGCTTTTTAACAAACATATGTATTGTGACTAGTGCAAAAGAAATTCTATTCCCCATTAATGTTTTAGTTTCTCTCCTACTAACCCCCTTTTCCTATCCCTTCAGATGTCTCTCACTCGACAGTTCAAGATATCAAAAAAGTGTAGGACCTCTGTCCAGATTTTTTAACTTTTGCCTTTAGAAATGGGTAACGTTGTGTGCCCAATTCATATTTCCCTATATTCTTTCTACATTGGAATTTGAGGCAAGGAGTATCAATTTTCATAGACATTTTGACACTTAAAAATCTGCACCTCTCTGGAAGAGATATTGGTGTCAGGGGCCACTCTGTTTCATGAGATGCCAAGTTTGAGACTGGAACTGGGCCCATTATAAATTAAAATTTTAGATACAACTATACCATAACTCTTGCTAGTTCTGCTTTCAAAAATGAATGGTATCCCCAAATCATTGTATCTACCAGTTGGTATCTAAGTAATATAACATCCTGTATTGCACTATTGCACACAGTAGACAATCCATAAATATTGTTGAATGAAGAAGTGAATGAGGAATTAGACCAGTAGGAATTCCATTTTTTCTTATTTTTTTCTTTTAGTCACACCCCCTGATTGTTTATAAATTCATATAGCTGTAAAATATTCCTTCATAGGGAAAAAGGAAAAGATAGTGTAAAATATGTCCCATGGATCAGACTCTGTATTCTTAAAAGCAATGAAAAAGAAATATTTTCCATGATGTCAAACAAATAATGTGTTTCAAAATAACATTAATCAGGAGCTGAGTACATGTACTTGATGGTTCAACTTGGCTGAGATTGAGTAGCTCAGTTCACAAACTCTCATCTTGAAAGTCCTAATGTTAGCATTAATAATAGGCAACTGGGTCCACAGAATCATTTATCTGAGTGGGAGAAAAAGATAGTTATCAACTGAGAAGCTTTTAATTCTTTCTCCAAAGATAATTTTTATGAAAAGACTGAAGAATCACGAAGGCTCATTTCTGGAAAAGAAACTACAAAGTATGAAATCCAAATGATGATACTAGAAAAAAGATACTAGAAATGGATTTCTTGATAGATATGGCTACACTACACTTATCAGTGTTTTCTGTTTGAATAGTGTCTGGCACTTATTTTCTGAATATGGGCATGCATCTGTTTTGAAACAATCCCCTGATAGGTTTCCCATCATCAGTTTAATGACCCAAATTTTATGAGTCTCTTGGACCCTGGAACATCAGGAGGTGTTTTAATATCAGTTGTAAAGAAAAGATTAAATTTCTGTTGGCTCAAAACAAAGAAATGCTTTAATGATATATCCTATTTTCTTAATACCAATCCTATCAATGACAGACTTTTGAGTTTTCCAGAAAAAAAGTGTGAGTACAATCTAATGATAAAAACAAAATGATTGTTGGAAAGTCAAGATAATTACTGGACCATTTGAGAAGCCGATGAATTGTGCTCCACATTTTTTCAGAACAAAGGGGCACAGTCTGTCCGGGGGACCATGTCAAATAATGTAAGAATCTTTAAGGTATCGTCCTGAAATATGCAGATCAAGAAAAAAGCCAATTTCAACATTTATGCAGCTCTAGTAGTTCATTAATTCTTCCTTTTACTAATAAAATGAATTTGAAGCTCAACTTCAGTCATCCAAGTAGTTTTAAATTGTCAGAGGAGTTCAGAAGTTAATGTGATGGTAACAACTGCTTATTTATATATCTAAACTAGACATCCCTTAGCCACAATGTCGAAGGTTCATAGTGAATCAAAGAAAGAATGCAGCAATAGTTTTACAAGTGCAACAAAAGATCCTAAAGGACGATAACACAGGTATTTTCTTTTGCCCTGCAAACCACTCCCTCACACACACAT
This sequence comes from Suricata suricatta, assembly GCF_006229205.1. Taxonomy (NCBI): domain Eukaryota; kingdom Metazoa; phylum Chordata; class Mammalia; order Carnivora; family Herpestidae; genus Suricata; species Suricata suricatta. Next base: position 70,883,630 of record NC_043711.1, read on the forward strand.
TAACCACAAAATATCTCCAGAGCACCCCCCTTGTCAAACGACACAGAAGCTGTTCACTGCCTGAGATCATCATCATACAGGTTCTCCAACACAGCCATACAGAAACTCATACAGTCACTTTCTAGAGTTTTGCAAAATATAGCTGGCAAAATATCCAGATCCTGCAGAAGTCAGTTCCAAAGAGAAGCAGAATAGGGTGAGCATGTGCCTGAGCCCTTCTTACATAATATTTGCAGCTTGGCACTCACTGGGATGCCAGAATAACTAAGAAGCCCCTCTAGAGAAAGAAACCCTGTGCTCCTGTCTCCTTATCAATAAAATGATGATAGACCATTAGGTTATAAATTCAGAGCAGCTTATGTATAGAGTCACCAGCAACAGGAATTTGTTTACCATACAGTTAGTTTCATTTCCTCTCAAAAGTTATGACAAGTATCTATCAAGCACAGCCTGAATTATCAGACTGAATTCTTAAAAACAGTAACTACCTTAAACCCTTCTGCAAGACTTATTTAAATCCCCCCACCTGAAATAATCCAGCATAATATGTCTGTTGATTAAAAACAACAACCAGGCAAACAACTTGGGCAATTCTTTTTCATGTGTCACATATTTTTTTCCAATATTCTGTATATTTGTCCTTCTCTGCCTGACTTATCTGTCACTCATAGGTCTAGCAGGAGATACCTAACAGGGGATCATGGGAAGGGGAAAGGCAGAGGAAAGAGTTGGGGAGAGAGAGTGAGGCAAATCATGAGAGACTTTTGAATGCTGAGAACAAACTGAGGGCTGAGGAGGGAGGGGAGAAGGGGGAAGTGGGTGATTATCATGGAGGAGGGCGCTTGTGGGGAAGAGCACTGGGTGTTATATGAAGAACAACTTGGTAATAAGCTATTTAAATAATAAAAACATATTCTGGATATTGATCAGTCCTCAAATATGGATTTGGACTTTGGAAGTGACCAAACATCATTAAGTATCAATTGTGTAAATAGGATGGGTGATGAAAGTGGGCAGTGCAAATTTAGATCAAAAATGAAGTGTGACTATAAATATAACAAGACTGCTTTTCCTCTGCCAATCACAAGCCAAGCCTGGGGGCAATTCTAAGGTTGAAGCTATGGATGAGAGGGTGATCTGACAGGGACAGCTGTCATCAGTCATCCTGTTGACCTTTGAGGTTAATTCACCTGATCTGGCTGGCTGACTAAGGGTCATCTCCACTCGCCCTCACTACCCCATGGGCATCCCTTTTGAAACTCCTTGAATGATAATAAAAAAAAAAAAAAAAGGAAAAGAGAGCTCTTCTTTCATCAGGAATGACAATTAATGCTTTCAACAAATGTTTATTGGACCTCTTCTACATATCAAACACTGTCTAATATGTGCTAGTGAACAGCACAGATTAGAGGCCTCCGTTCTGGGTAAGAGCATAAAGAATAAAAAAAATCAAAAAATTTAAACAGCAATACATGCAATGAAGAAAAATATTGGACATCAGATAAAGACATCGCATTAGAAGGTTAGAACAGGACTCTCTCTGAGAAGGCAACATTTCCACTAAGATCTGAATGAGGAATTGTGGAGGGGCGCCTGAGTGGCTCAGTTGGTTGAGTCCAACTTCATCTCAGGTCATGATCTCACGGTCTGTGAGTTTAAGCTCAGTGTTGGGCTCTGTGCTGATAGCTCAGGGCCTGGAGCCTGCTTCAGATCCTGTGTCTCCCTTTCTCTCTGCCCCTCCCCCACTCACACTGTGTCTCTGTCTGTCTGTCTGTCTCTGTCTCAAAAATAAATAAAACATTAAAAAAATCATGACTGACAAATTGTGGGGAGGATTTCCATGTTGAGGGAATGGTAAACCAAGTTCTAAGATAGGAGAGAAGTCAGATGGTTTCTTTGAACTTCATCAAGTACCATATGCCTGAATATAATGAGCAAAGCCCAGTATACATCCAAGTAATTATAATAATCTGCCACAAGCATCAAGTCATTGGCATTCTCAAACATTCTGACCAAAATCAGCATCTGAGCAATAGATACAAATCTTTCAAAGGTCACCACCTGGAAAGACACTATGCTACCTTAAATCGAAATGATTTCAAGAAACTAAGGTATTACTTTAGAGTCACCAATGAAAGTTTAACACATTTTTTTAAGAAGATGACAGTGGCTGGTATTTAATTTGGGATTTTTTTTTTTCTAGGCCTAAACATTACTTCCTGCTCAGGCAAGCTTGAGAAGATGGGATCAAGGGAGTTTTGTGGTCCAGTGAGCAAAGGATGGGAAAATCAGAAAGATTCTGAGTTATAATCCCAGTTGAGCTACCAGGTGACCTTTAGGCAAGTCATTCGACCTCCCTGTGCCTCATGCTCCCAGCTGGAAAATTGGATAAGACCAGCAGGATATCACTGAAAACCAGATGCTGTACTGAACCCAAGCTTTCCCAGCCAAATAAATTACTACCAAAGAGATGGGCAGTGGGAAGGGGGGGGAGTCCAATATATCAGCCCATGTGAAATGCCCAATTAATGACATTTGGTCCCTCTTTATATTTAAAAGTTTTTAATTTCTCCCATATATATCAAATCAAATTAACAAAATGAGTAATTCAAATGAGAGTACTACTTCTTGAGATACTTAGAAGTGTCACGATGGTTTACATTTACTTTGCAATAGCATACTTGCAGGTTAATAATTGTTACGATCCCAGTCTTGCCTCATTACACCTTCCCATGACAAGTCATGCCAGTGTCAATGACACACAGCTAGAACAACAAAGAGAAGGCCGAAACAGGAGTTTATTTCCCCATTTTTCAAACAAAATAAACTTGCAGTTTCTATGTGAAACAGAACAATGATGTTTTGTAAGTATTAATAAGATATTTAAATGAAGAGCAAACACTCCATCATTCATTAGACTGTTCTGTCTCTATCAATGAGTAATATTGTGCTTAGTAAGACCAATTCAGAATACACAAAAATATTTAAACCCAAGGACTTATTCAGTCTAAGTTAAAACACCTTTATTAAGTCTTATGGAAAAATATGTATGTGTATTCATTTAAGTTATTTTTCTGCATAGAAGAATATTGGTGTGGAAACTGACACTGCTTTACCTCTGTGATAAAGCCAATCGTTGAGTATATTTGAGAAGTAACAACACACTGATACTGTAACTTGAAGTTGGACCACAGGTGGTAGGTAAAACAGACTTCAGGCATCATCTGCATGGAAACCTGCTCAAAACAGGTGTAGATGTTCCCAAATATCTGCATATTTAAGAATATCTGGGGGGGCGCCTGGGTGGCTCAGTCGGTTAAGCCTCCGACTTCGGCTCAGGTCAGATCTCACGTTCGTGGGTTCGAGCCCCGCGTCAGGCTCTGTGCTGACAGCTAGCTCAGAGCCTGGAGCCTGCTTCCAGTTCTGTGGCTCTTTCTCTCTCTGACCCTCCCCCTCTCATGCTCTGTCTCTCTCTGTATCAAAAATAAATAAAAACATTAAAAAAAAAAGAATATCTGGGTTTCTGGCTTAAATTTTCATTTTCCACTTGGATATTTTTGATGTCAGATAAACATACATACAAAGGAAGTTAATTAAGCAAGCTAAAGACACTAAAAGCATGATACGGATGTCAGCATTTATCTAACATTACACCAAAGGATTACACACATAGAATGTATGTAGAATGAAAAAATCACTTATTAAAACCCCATTAAGCACTTTCCTCTCTAGTCCAAAACTTTACACACAACAGCCCTTTCCTCTGGGAGACTTGTGGGGGAGCAGTGATGCCTTCTTGGATTGGACTGCCTGTGAATAAGACAGCTTTTGTGTGGCTGCTTTCCTTTTACCTAAGGCTAGTGATGTTCCAGACAGATGTGAAGGTTGCTTTCCGTATTTTTGAATTAAACATTGATATCTTTTCTTTTATTTTAATTCTGATAAAAGCAATTTTTCACCTAAGAACAAGTTTTCATTTCCTTTAAAATCCATGAAAAATACTCCTCTATGATGAACGAGTGGCTGAAGATCAGGCAGGTGACTTTGGCATGGCTGTGCAATACCTCAGAGACTCATTCTCACTCATCTACAAGATGGAGAAGGTAATAATAATCTCAAAAGACTATGATAAAGATCATCAAAATAAAAGTGTTTGCCAATTATACCATGCTATAGGAATGTTCTCCTTGTTTCTGAGTGTTGTTTATCTTCATGAGTTTGCCTTGAGGGAGTTACCCAACTAGGCAGCTCTTTATCCCCATATTACCACCAGATAGATGCCTGACTGGACCTGAGTCAGTTACTCTAGATCAACCAACCAGGCATCTGCTGAGATGCCCAAATCCTGGGAGAGTCGAATAAGGGACCACAGAGATCATAAAGCAGGAGTCACAGTCGTCTCTGTATGCATTGGTCACATCCCATCATTCCTCAATCTGTAATTATTAGCTATAAGCTTTACATTGCGGAAACAACAGTAAGTAGCATTATTTGATATGCATCAAATCAACTGTGGTATATTCTTCCCCTGTTCACTTTCAGCAAAACATTATCTGTTTTGTTCTTAAGCATGAGTAAATATTTGGAACAACTCTAGCCAAAAAAACCTGAGATAATAATAACTAAGTGAGAGAGAGAGGAAAATGAGATAGAGATACAGAGAGGAGGAGTAGGAGGGAGGAAGAGGGGGAAAATGAAGTTGAGAGCCGGAGCAAAGTAAATTTTGGAAGAGGAAATGGTAGGGAAAGAGAAGAGCCAATCCCTGCAAAATCACAAGTAGGTACACAAAGTGGAAGATTATATACAATGTTATATGTTTGTATACAATTGTGGAAGATTGTCTATAAACATATAAATCAACTATCAGTCATGGTCATAAAGCAAAGACACTGTCAGTAATTACAACACTATTGATGGTACTTTAAAACAGAGAAGTGTTATGAAATAACTAACAACCTTACAAGTATTAGAAATCTTTTGAAATGGACGTTCTAAAGGCTAATATAGCTAAGTTTTTAACAGCCAGAAATTAAGTAGGACTTGGAAGGAAAAAAAGAGTATGTTATATTTTATCATGCAGCTAGATGATGTTTTTTCATGTCATGTTTCTTTGCCTATTACTGAGGTGTTATTTTTTTTTAAATGTTCATAACTCTCTCTATTCTCTTAGCTCTAAACTAACTCATTATCACCAAAGCAGTTACATATGCTAGCCAACCTTTAGGCTGTGGTAAATAATACTAAATGCATAATTCATTTTCAATGAGTAGCTGTTAAAAATCAATAAAATATGGAAATATCATTATAATGGAAATTTTTACATAACACATGGATTTTAATACCTTGGCCTGGCATCATTTAACAGACACAGCTTCAACGGAATGAAGACATGTGGCTCTATATTTCTTTGAAATATGTGACTGGATATGGATGTGCAACATACGTTTTTTCATGTATTATGTTTACATGCTGCCCAAAGAACTGGTTTAAAACCTTATAAAACTATTTAACATTACTTAGAGGATGAAGTCAATTTTCTCTTTCTCTTTTATAACTAATAATTCTTGAAACTTAGTTTGCACATATGGACAACCCTCGTCATAGGGTTACCCATAAAAAGATATGATAGTGGGTGCCTGGGTGGCTCAGTCAGTTAAGTGTCTGGCTTCGGCTCAGGTCATGATCTCATGATTTGTGTGGGTTTGTGGGTTTGAGCCCCGCGTCGGGTTCTATGCTGACAGCTAGCTCAGAGCCTAGAGCCTGCTTCAGAATCTGTATCTCCCTCTTTCTCTAACCATCTCCTGCTCACGCTGTCTCTCAAAACAAAATAAAATACATTTTAAAAAAAGGTATAATAGAATTTGGGAAATTCCCATTATGCTTGATTCAGTTAGTATCAAGAAGGTTGATGAGTTTCCCCACCCTAGAATCCCCACAGTGGTGTTGGTAAAGAATAATGCTTTCCACTCTTGCGTGCCTACAGAATTCTGGCATTTAGTTGAAAGTAAATCACATTTTTACTATATAAAGGTTTTGATGAAACAATATAAAGTATTTCAGTGGTGCTCAGTAGAGCCTCTTAGGTTAATAAATGCATTTGTTAGCCTTCCAAAATAATAATAGACATTTTAGGCAATAGATTGTGATTGGGCTTTTGAAGCCTGCTTAGTCTACTGGGTTAATGTGAAGATATTTGCAAAATAAAAGCAACTGGCTTTCTTTAGAAAGAATTTGTGTTAGCCGGTTTATATCCAATACATCCTTAGTTATTAATGTAAGCCTAAGTTGATCACTTATTAACTCAAAATAAGTATTAAAATAAGTCACATAACGTTCATAAATGCAAGGTACCTAAAATTAAAATGCATGGTGGAAATATATGAGAAGAGACATAGCTTTAGCCTGTAAAATTTGGTCTGTTTCTGTGGCAAAGCATCTAAAGTTAGTTTATTTCACAGGCAGGCTACTAAGTAAGTAACTAGATCAGCAGCACATATTAACTGATATAGTATAATACACAAAACTCAACCCCAAATATTATCTTTGATATATTACTGCATTCTGTATTTTCAAAATCAGTTCATTTTATATTTGGAGGCTTGTCAAGTTCTCCGAACTTCACCTAGTACTTACTGTGGCTTTTAACCATGACTTACATTCCTGAATATATATTCCAAAATTTACTGTCTGCCTTATGCTCTCTGTGGTAACAATTGCTCATTTGTGCTGACTCATATTCAATACTTGGTCTATAATGGCCAATATTATTTTCTTACCTATGCAATTATTGTATTTGTGTATGTATTTTTAAGAACACTCTCCTTATTTCTAAAACTTTAAAGTAATATGATATTCTAGACTTCCATTTTCATTCCTGGTCCCAATTGACAAAAAGATTCAATTTGCATTTTTCTCCACCACATCCCATGGCCCCTCATCCACACTTCTTATAAATACTATTTCTTATAAAAACTATTTCTCATGAAAGAGAATTATAGGACATTGTACTTGGCCTGGATCCTGCCACTGTTATACCCAGATTTTTAATATCATCCTCAAAAACCAGAGACCACCAGGGAGACTGAGTCATGCATGCAAAAGCAAAGGGGTTTATTATTATGGGCTTATAAGCTCGGGCTCACAGACCTCACCAACGCAGTGGATCCGTGCTGAGAGCCCCGAACAAAGGCGGGGTAGGGCCTTTATGGGTTTGGGAAGGAGGAGTTACAGGAAATTGTGACACAGGTACAGGGGTCCAATCATTATAGTATAACATCATTGGCAGTAACTTTAACCAATTACAGAGTGGACCCAGGACCCTCATGTAGTAGGGCGCAGCTTCTGTCTTTAGGCCTGCCCTTAGAAATGTTAAAGGTGTTAACTGGCCTTTCCTGATTGGGTGTTACCAGGGTTGTCCCTCCTGCCTTGGGCAATGTGTGCCCTTCTATTGTCTAATGATTCTGAGAAACTGACACTTAGGCCTCCAAGGTCAGAGTCAGTTTGATTCAGACCTGTGTCCTTACACCACCACCAAAAGATGCATTATGTACTTTAGGTTTATGAAAATGTTACCTTTCAGCCATTTGGGAACAGCAATGAAAAACAAAGTCCACTGTGCAATCTATATCCCCAGTTTTATCTACAGATCCAACTGTCTAACAATCTTACACCTTCACCTGGATGTCCTAATGATATCTCAAGCTTAAATATCTGAAACTGATCTCCCATCTCTTTGTCACACTTGTCCCATTTTCTGTCTCCTACACCTCAGTGAATGGCACCACAAGCTATCTGTTTGTTTCACTGGATGAAAATAAGGCAGAATCACCCAAGTTTTCTGACAATCAACTGTGATTCCAACTGCTTATAACTATACAAAGTCTTTTGACTCTCTCCCTTCATCCCCATTTCTCTTGCTACAGCTTCTCAATTCAGAAACTCCTCATCTCTGCTGAATTCCAGTCAATCTCAACACAGCTGCCAGAGTAAACTATTAATATGTAAATCTAACTATCACTTCCTCTTTGGATCCTTTAGAGGCTTCCTGTTGTTATCATAAAAACCAAGCTCTTTGGCATGACATGAAGACTCAGTAAATTGGTTCTTACCTACCGCCCTAGTCTGATCTATCAACAGTCCCATACCCCCATCCAATCTGTTAAAGCCTTCATACTAACCTTACCATCTTTAAATTGACATCTCTCCTCACAACTCTTCCCTGGCACATCTAGTGATTTTTCTCCTTTTAATGTTTTTACATTCTTTCACCTGATTAATTCTATTTATCCTTAGAAATTTGGACATTACTTCTATATAGAAACCTCCTTGGACTTGGACTCAATGTGAAGGAATATGTGAAGGACCCAGATACCTGTCTGCTTACCATCTAGCATTTTCATTCACTATTTGGAGTTAAAACTGTATGACAATTCTTTCACTTCTTTTGTTGTACCCAGATTTTAATATCGCCCCCAAAAACCAGAGACCACCAGGGAGGCCGAAGCACGCATGCAAAAGCAAAGGGCTTTATTACGAATTTAGGCCCCGCCAGCCTAAACTCCGGCTCACAGACTTCAACAACACACTGGATCCATGTGGAGTGAGCCCCCAAACATGGCGGGGCAGGGCCTTTTATGAGTTTGGGAAGGGGAGTTACAGGAAATTGTGACACAGGTACAGGGGTTCAATCATTATAGCATCACATCATTGACAGTTACTTTAACCAATTACAGAGTGGACCCAGAACCCTCATGTAGGGCGTGACTAGGACCCTCAGGTAGGGCGTGACTAGTCTTAACCTCCATCTTTAGGCCCACCCCCAGAAATGTTACCGGTGTTAGCTGGCCTTCAAGGTCAGAGGGGAAACCTGAATCAAATCTGCATCCTTACACTTTGAACCACATGTCCATATGCCTATCCTCACACCTTCACATAATCAAACTATAAATTCTTTGACGTCAGGGAAACTGGCCACCAATTCTTTACATGTAAATTAATACCTAGTGCAGTTTCTTGCAAATGGTAGATGTTCAGTAAGTGGCAGTTACATAGACAAATGAAGTTATTTGGTTAATTTTTGACTATTACAAACTACCCCCCTCCTTTTCTTGTGTGTCTTTTTCCACCAGAGTTTTTCAAGGGGTTTAATGACTGGCTACATTGGCAAAAATAATATGATGTCACTTTCTACTTTATTTGGCCAATTCTTCAAGAGAACATCAAGGAACAGGGAGAATCTAAAAGAGAGAAAGAGAGTAAAGGAAAATTCAGGTAAGTCACTGTCTAATAGCTTCTTGTGCTAATGACCTTCAAAGGTGTTGTAAACTTTTATAGTCATAATTTCACTTTCCAAATCTGTGACATTGGGGTCAGATTCCAGGAAAGAAGAAATTGGCAGGAAACCTACACCACATCACTTAAAGTGTTCTGTCAAAATTCTTACCTCTTGGCAAATGTCCAAATGCTAGCCACCTTCTGTTTGCCCCTCCAGAGCCACATTCAGTTCTTCTCCACTCTGTATTATATATAGCCCCTAATCCAGTAGCTTCCAGTTGAGTTTACCCATGAGGAACAGAAGGAGGAAAAGGGTAGAACAAAGAAGGTGAGGGGAGATGCTGAATCTCCTGTCTCCCTCTCTGGAAGGTCACCACAGGCAGCTAAAGGCAACTGATCCTGTCAGGGCAGCTTGCCTTGTAACAGCTCTTTCTCCTCATCCCTTCAAGAGTAAGTAACAGATTACCAACCCCAGGTTACTTCCCTCTGCCTTGTGGATATCCTCCACTTTACCTATACCTTTCTAAATAGCCCCTTTGTATAAATCTTCCTCAAATTATTGTTCATTCAAGCATGCCTTCTATTTTCCATTGGGATCCTTCTCATTACTCTTCAAATGATTCCTTATTTTATTGACATCATCATTTGAATTATGGTTCTGGATTAAGGCAATAATCCTTAAGTGAAGAAGGCAACATGTGAAAGAGATGTGTATTAACCCATTAAGATCCACTGACTGTATTAATAGATGTGTTACATTTCCTGAGGAAAACAGGACTATTGAAATGAGGAAGGAAGCATACACATTGCTCTTGTCTTAGGATGCTAGAGTCAAAGTGGCTACAGAAAGATACTGGGAATTTAGAATGGACGAGAATCAAGATGACAGGCAAACAGACCAAAAGGTGTGTGTGTGTGTGTGTGTGTGTGTGTGTGTGTGTGTGTGTGTGTGTGTTTGTGTGAAGGAGAGAGGGAGGGAGAGAGGGAAAGAGAGAGAGAGAGAGAGGCTGTTACCTGAGAGAAAGTAAAGCTTTCTAAAGATATAAAGTTTTTAGGCCAAGCAGTTACCACTCCATACCTGACCTGGCTCTATCACATCTATATTGTGCCTGTTCCAGCCCAGAGCAGGTACTGCCATTTCTGTGTCTCTGATGTCCTGCCCACACCAGGTAAACCCGAGGGCCCTGAGACAGGCCCCAGGGGGAAAGAGTGTTTTTCAGATTGTAGAAAACTCAGTTTGTGTTGGCCCATAATAGCAGTTTAAGTATGAATTTCTTCTTCTACTTCCAAGAATAAAATGTGATCTGATCTCAGGATATAACTGAAACCTCCTGGTGGCAAGTGTCAGCCCAGGTACAGCCTTACATTTTTGGCAGAATGCCTATGGGCTGGCATCCAATGTAGTCTGGGCCATATGAACTATGACCTAAATGGTTTAATTGTTTGGGTTGTTTTTTTTTTTCTTTTGGAGGAGGGATGGGTAACCTATGAGAATTATTTTATTTTGGGGAGGAAGGAAAAAAGAAGGGTGGTTTGAAGGAGGAATTATGCTTAATACAAACATTTAAAACCTATTTCTAGAACTATGTGTATCTTATTTATTAGTCAAATGTAATTATACTCTTCCTCTAAAACAGAATAACTCCCTTATAGACTTGTTGTAAATATTAAATGTTGATTTCTTTCTTTTCATTTCAAACATTCTTCCAATTCTAAAATTTAAAATGTCCTACTTAAAGACAGGTTAATTCTTTCTCATTGTTTCAATACTAGATTTCTGCCTATCTAGACACCTGTAGTTTGGTTTGATCTACCCACCCTCAATATCTGATAGTCTATAAAAACCAAAGTACTATACTGTTGTACAAAGTTGAGTTCTGTCTACAGTCTACTGGTACCGATCTCTACAAGGAGGCCAAGGAGTTGTTTTATGAAACAAAATGGGTTTAATTAAGCTCTTCTCACACTTGACATTGTAGAAGTGAGCAGTTTCATTTTTGTCTGAGCAGGGACCTCAGGATTAGCCCAAGAATCAAGTGTTCTTATGTGGACCCCACAAGAAATATTAGTGAAGAAGATGACCACTCAGTCAATTGGCATTAAGTCATTCTCTTTAAGATACTGACAAAAGGGTTTAAATTGTATTAGTGGTTTTTGTTGAGTTGGACCTTGGTCAACTAAGCTCTTGACTCAAACCACCAACTCATTTCACGTAATTGACTGCACAGCCCTCAGTCTGCAACATTTTTCCAAGACTTACCTTGTAGAGGCAGGATTTGAATCAGTGCCCTCAGGGGAATAGGCTTCAAAGTACACCATTAATGACTTCTGCATTCCATTCACACTAGATAAGGCCTTATGGTTTAGTGGGTGAAATTCACAGGTTTTATCTATTTGGGTTGGCATCTCTCTTCAGCCAAGCCTTGGTTAACCAGTTCATTTCACCCCAAGCCACAAGTCTACCTTGGCATAAAAATCTTTCAAGAAGTAAACACCAGGGGAGATGCCACAAAATAAGAAGTTGCCAATATCTCAGTAAAAGTGAGACTGAATAGAGCAAGAACCTATAAGTTAAAAAGTCTTACATTGTTTTCATATTTAGGGTATATTTGCTCTGTTGAGCCATCTTTATAAAAAACATATTAAAATATTACTTCTTTATTCAGAATTGGCACAAGAATTAATCAATTTTATTTTAATATTTGAAAGTTAGATTCCTATAAACATCTGAATCAGTTAAATGCATTTCATATAAGAATTAATCAGGCATTATCATAAAAAGAAAGCATACTTGATAAAAGAAGGGTCTTTGTTATTTTTGACAGTACCAAGCCCTTGAGTAATCTAACAGTGTTAAGAAACACAACAAATCAATCTTTACTGATAGGGTCTTTTATTATTATATGATTTTCTTACATTTACATCATTTAAATTGAAACATTTATTTTATTTCAATTTTGAGCACATCTCACAGTAGTTAACACCTAAGAACATTTTTTTTCAGCAGTGATTTAAGTGTTCTCTTGATAAATTTTTGGACTGCCCCCAACATGAATTTAATTTCACATTCAGCTCTACTATGAGCAACCACAGAATGCCAAAGGACTTTCATGAATCATTTTTTTTTCACTAAAAATGTAAAAAAGTATAGCTAAATAGATTTTGATCCTTTTTAATGATTGGTATCTTCTCAACAACTTTATGTTCATTAAGGTAAAACATGATTCACAATTTCTTAGTCACTCTGAATTGTATGGAAAAAAACATATCTAGAGAAAAAAATCTTATTTTTAAAGATTTATTCCAATAATAACAAAAAATAAGAATATAAAAAAGGTGACCAAAGATGAAAAGTAATTTTTTTTAAAAAACTGAAGTATGACCTAAATGGTTTAATTGTTTATAGGGTTGGGGGGAAGGAGGGCAGTTAGCATATGAAAATTATCTTTATTTTTAACTGAGGAGGAAGGAAAGGGAAAGAAAGGTAATTTGAAAGAGAAAGCATGCTTAATACGAGCATTTAAAAAACTTAATTCCAGAACTAGTTCTGTATTTTATGTGATGAAATTTTAAGAATATTTTTTAACAATCTCCTGTTAATCCCATTTTTTCCTTGACTTTGGAGGCATTAGCAATTCTCTATCATCCACAGCCCTTCTGATTTGCAAAGCTGGTATTTATAGTTTATAAACTAAAACCTTGCATAAATCATCCATGTTTTCTACTCCTCAAATATTCAAATGGCAATATTCCTACAAAATGTTCCACTGCTAAGAGAAAATAAATAGATTCAGTTAAATTCCCTTGCCCACTATGTGTACTTCAACCAATAACTTTTAGTAGATTTGACTCATTAACTAATTTGATGATCTTGCACTATAGCATCATTAGTTACATAATGAAGTTCTCAATTTAGGACTCCTCATTAGATTAATCAAACTGTGATGCCTTAAGATTAGATTAGGGAAATGTCAGCACATATTAATTTCTTTAATTTTAGAATTATATATCGGAGACCAAAGCAATTTGCAGGGTCAAATTGTCTTTCCACATATCAGATTCATGATCTTTTAGGTTCACAGATCAAGTTCCCATCTTCCCATGTGCCATGTGAAAACCATCAAATGCTGTTTAGCTTACACAATGTGTTATACACAGCAAAGTCTGCTCCTTCAGTGGGTACAAAGAAGGTAATTCAATCTTAAAGTTCTACTGCTGTCATAAGTGTTTATGACATCACCAAGACCTAGCAGATGAATTGTAGCTTTGTCTTCCTTCTGCTAACATGCACTATTAGAGATGGACCGTCAACATCTAAGAAGTCATTTTAACCCCTCCTTTACAAAAATTGCTGCCGATGAAAATTCCCTGAATTGTCAGGATAGTAGAACAAATGACTGCCAGTCCTCTAATAACTCTACCAATGGAGTAAGGCAAAACCCTTACTGTTAACTTTCAGGGTCCACATACAATTATGCTTTTCATTCCCAGACCTCAGAAGCTTTTACAAGTTAGTGAACATTTTAAGATCACCTCCCTAGGCCCAACCCTGAAGGCTCAGTTCAAGTCTTACTTCCAGGATAAAGACAGGGCAGTCTTGAGGAAAAGAACATGAGGTTGGACTTGGAGAAAAAGAGCTCAAATGCTGTCCCCACCACTTACTAGCCAAGGCAGATATTACTGGCTTCCTATTTCTTCCTTCTGCCATTTGTGTGAGGGCTAAGGGCTTTGAATGGGAACGTTTTTGACCATTGTTCAAGGGATGATCTGTGACCATTTAAAAACAGTTAACAAAAAGATGGGGCACCTGAGTGGCTCAGTTGGTTAAGTATCCAACTCTTGATTTTGGCTCAGGTCATGATCACGTTGACAACACAGGGCCTGCTTGAGATTTTCTCTCTCCTGCTCTCTCCCTCTTTCTCTCTCTGTCTCTTCTCTGCACTCTCTCTCTCCTCTCAAAATAAATACACTTTAAAAAAATAAAGCAATCTGTTTCAAAGGGGCACATGCACCCCAATGTTTACAGCAGTGCTATCAACAATAGCCAAAGTATGGAAAGAGCCCAAAAGTTCATCAACTGATAAATGGATAAAGAAGATGTGGTATGTGTGTGTACACACACACACACACATACACACACACACACACACACACACACACACACAGTAAAGTATTACTCAGCAATCAAAAAGAATGAAATCTTGCCATTTGCAAGTACATGGATGGAACTGGAGGATATTATGCTAAGCGAAATTACTCAGAGAAAGACAAATATCATATGACTTCACTCATATGAGGACTTTAAGATACAAAACAGATGAACATAAGGGAAAGGAAGTAAAGATAATATAAAAACAGGGAGGGGGACAAAGCTTAAGAGACTCTTAAATACGGAGAACAAACAGAGGGTTGCTGGAGGGGTTGTGGGTAGGGAGCAGGCTAAATGGGTAAGGGGCATTAAGGAATCTACTCTTGAAATCGTTGTTGCACTATATGCTAACTAACTTGGATAAAAATTAAAAAATAAATTAATTGAAATATAAATAAAATAAAGCAATCAACAAAAAGAATGAAATGTTTCCATTTGCAATAACATGGAGATACTAGAATGCATTATGCTAAGCAAAATAAGTCAATCAGAGAAATACCATATGATTTCACTCATATGAGGAGTTTAAGAAACAAAACATATGAGCAGGTGAGAGAAGAGAGAGAAACAAATCACGAGAGATTCTTACAGATAGAGAACAAACTGTGGGTTGACAGAGGGAGGTAGGTGAGCCAATAGGCTAGATGGGTGATGGGTATTAAGGAGGGAACTTGTGATAAGCACTGGGTGTTGTATTTAGGTGAAAAATCACTGAATTCTACTCCTGAAACCAATATTCCACCCTTTGTTACCTACAATTAAAAAAAGAAAAGCTCTCAATATAAACCCACTACTATTAAGTCTTTGAAGAGTAGCGATAATCCAGCCTAAGCCAATTAGCACATGGTTTTCTTATAGACATAGTGATGGATTCAGAAGTGGACAAGTGACCTAGGTTTGTTTTAGCCTAGTAAAGCTTTTGATTGTTTCCTTTCCTTAAGGGTAGTATGGTATACCATTCAGAAGCCTGGAACTGCTGCAGCTACCATAAGGTACTTGGGAGACAAAGCCAAGGCAAGGAGAAGGGCTGAATGCGAAGAATATTGAAGCAAAGGAGCTGAGGACATGATCAAACCGAACCTGAAGCTGACATTGTCTCACCATTTTCAATTACATGAGCTAATCACTTGTATTGTTTAAGAGAGTTGGAGTTGGGTTTTCTTTTGCTTCTGATCAAAACATTATAACGGATTCACTAGTCCCATAATCTTCAGCGCTAGTGTCCTCATTTGTAAAGTGATGATAATAACTGAGACAGGGAAGCTGAAGGAACCCCATGAAAGACTGCCTTTTTGCTGCCTCTATTCTTGCTACAACCTACACCCCCATGCTACACACTCCTTAAGGTACAGATAATGTATGTACTCTTTGTAAAGTTCCAGGAGTTAAAGATTTCTTCAACACCTTCCCCAAAACAGATAACATCTAAGGGGTGATCAGAGGAGGTTATCCTGTATGTTCTCCAAGACCACTGACTCCAGACACCTTGATGCCAAGACTCCTGTTTCTAGGGCATAAGTGACTTATGGAGGATGCCTAAACACTTGTGTTTGTTTTAACCAGTCCCTGGATGCCAGAGAGGACATATACACCAGATCTCAATAAAAATTCCAGACCCCAAGCAAAGATGAGACTCACTATTCTTTCATTTCCAAGTCTCTGGATATTCTATATCTATACTCAGTCTACATCTTCAATAAAATGCTCTCACTTCTTGGCTTGCATCTGATTTCTATCATGTGCAAAGTCAAGGGCCCTCTTGGCTGGTCCTGTGGGATCCCCCACTGTGGGTCCTCAGACTCTTTCAGCTTGCATCATCAGCAAGTACCCTTTAGAGCATTTTTGAGGAATAAATAAATTGACACACAAAAAATACTTGGCCCATGGTAGCACTTTTTCTACCAGTGGCCCCAATGAGGTTCTCATTTTTTCTTAAAGCACTTATCTGCACTCTACATATTTATCATGCTGCACAGACACTTTGAATTTTGTTGTTAATCTTTTAGAATTATGGATTCTTAACATGGGGATGGAGACTGACCTTCAGTGATCCCTTTGAGAACCAAAAGAGAGCTACAGACTCTATCAGGGAAAGGAAACAGCAAATATGTCACATATGCGTTAATGAAGACAACAGCTGCCATAATAGATTAGAAGAGATGCCCTATAGTTAGAAGACTAACATACTGTACAAATTAATGAAACTCTTTCGCTTAATATCTATTCCCAACAAATATTATGACCCTTTGAACAAGTTATCCACCCTTTTATATAACTCCGAAGTTTCCTTACCTAATGTTTTAATCTCTTCTCTCCCATTCAGTGCTACAAGTTTTCTGCTACCTAAGTGACTCTAATTCTTATCCCCTATGAATCACAAAACCTCCCCTTCCTTGCTGAAAAAAATAATTTATGAATAATATTAGTTCAATACATATTTTTAAAAAGGATTTGATTTTGATATGCTAACATGCCAAAGGATTTAATGCTAATTTCAGGCAGTGTATATTATTCTCACTTCTTCCTACATGCAATTTGTTGTCTGTAAAGCACTATCTTATGTTAACATTCATCAGTTCAGATTAATAACCCTTGAATAAATTTTATAGTATCTGTATCACTTAGGCTTTGCTGCTTCACAAACTACCCAAAATTTGGTATCTTAGAAAAATCATTTATTTGCCTCATGGTTCGGATAGTCAGCAATTTGGGCCAACATCAGCTGACGCACTCTTTTGCTTTCAGCTGGGCTCCCTCATGTGCCCATGTTGTTGATGGATATTAAGGATTGCCAATCTAGGATGGCCTCAGCTGGGACTCAGCTCTGTGTCACATGATCTTTTAATCTCTAGCAATCTAAGTTGACCTTGTCCTCATAATGACATTGGGGGTCCAAAAAAGAACATAGGTGTGCACAAGGCTTCTGGATGCCTGTTATGACACAATGTCATTTCTACCATATTCTGTTGATCCAGTCAAGACACACAGCCAGCTCAGATACAAGAATCAAGAAATATGTTGACCTCTAGATATATAGAGAAATAGAGGCACATTGCAAAGGGGTGTGGACACAGGAAGGGGAATAATTATGACCATTTTTGTCATTAAGCTACAACACCCTCTCTCCCTTTCTATACTTTAAATACTCAAGAACTGTGCCATGTTACTTGTACCCTCAGTATTTTTCACTGTACTTCCCACATAATCTACTTCCTACAACTTTACCCTAAGTCCTCAAAAACACTTGGTGATGGTGTCCGTCTTAATTCATTTGGGCAGCTATAACTTACTACCATAGACTGCGATGCTTTTAAGCAATGTAAATTCATTTCTCACAGTTCTAGAAGCTAAAAAGTCCAAGATAAAGGCACCAGGAGATTCCATGTCTGGTAGTAGCTTGCTTTGAGGTTCACAGAGGTCATCATCTCTCTGTGATCTCACATGTAAGAAGTGGCAAAGGAAGTCTTCAAGGTCTCTTTTTTAAGGGTATTAATCCCATTCATGAGGGTTCTGCCCTCATGACCTAGTCACTTATAAAATGTCCCATCTCCTAATACTATATGCTGGAGGATACAATTTCAACATATAAATTTTGAGGGGACACAAACATTCAGTCTATAGCAATAATTTTGACTATAATATCCATTTATAACATATCTAGTCAACCAGAAGATATATTCATTCATGTGAAAATAAACATACAGCCACTATAAATGGTTGGTGAAAATAAACATACAGCCACTATAAATGGTTGGTGAAAATAAACATACAGCCACTATAAATGGTTGGGTTAATTGGTTACAAAGTAATACTTTGTCATCTCACAACCCTGACTACTCTATAGAATCAGTTGTGATGCTTTGAAAACAATGGAGGCCCACCAGGGACAATTAAATTAGAACATCAGAGGCTGGGGGCTATATATATTTAAACACTCTCCAGGTCATTCTACTGAACAGCTATGACAAGGATGATTGATTTAACTACCAAACCACCTACCTAACCAATAGGACTGTAGTTCTCAAAATTGAGTGAGCATCAGAATCACCTAGACAACTTATTAAATAGAGATCCCTGGGCTCTATGACTCAAGTTTCTGACTGAGTAGATCTGTCTGGTTTGGGGTCCAGGTGATACTGAAGATGCTGGTCAAGGGACCACAGTGTGAGAATCATTGTTGTAAAGAAACATGGCTCACTGGCATTTTAAAAATACACTGTTTCATGGAAAAACATTTTATACTCATGGATTGGAAGAATATTGTTAAAATGTCATTACTACCCAAAGGAGTCTGCACATTCAGTGCAATCAAAATCAAAATTGCACCAGCTTTCTTCTCAAAGCTAGAACAAACTATCCTAAAACTTGTATCGAACCACAAAAGACCCCGAATAGCCAAAGTAATATTGAAGAAGAAAACCAAACTGGAAGGCATCACAATCCCCGACTTTAGCCTCTACTACAAAGCTGTCATCACCAAGACAGTGTGGTATTGGCACAAAAACAGAGACATAGACCAATGGGATAGAATAGAGAACTCACAGTTAAACCCACAAATGTATGGCCAACTAATCTTTGACAAAGCAGATAAAAGTATCCAAAGGACAAAAGTCTCTTTAACAAATGGTGCTAGGAGAATTGGACAGCAGCATGCAGAACAATGAAACTGGACCACTTTCTTACATCATACATAAAAATAGACTCAAAATGGATGATTGGCCTAAATGTGAGACAGGAAACCATCAAAACCCTAGAGATGAAAGCAGGAAATAACCTCCTTGACCTCAGCCACAGCAATTTCTTACTTGATACATCTCCAAAGGCAAGGGAATCAGAAGCAAAAATGAACTATTGGGACCTCATCAAGATAAAAAGCTTCTGCATGGCAAAGGAAACAATCAACAAATCTAATAGGCAACCAACAGAATGGGGAAAGATAGTTGCAAATGGCACATCTGATAAAGGGTTAGTATCCAAAACCCAAAAGGAACTCACCAAGCTCCACATCCAAAAAATAAATAAGTGAAGAAATGGGCACAAGACATAAACAGACACTTCTCCAAAGAGGATATCCAGATGGCCAACGGACACATGAAATGATGCTTGGCATCACTCATTATCAGGGAAACACAAATCAAAACCACACTAAGATACCACCTCACATCAGTGAACAAATTAGGAGACTATAGATGCTGGCAAGGATGTGGAGTAACAGGAACCCTCTCGCACTGTTGGTGGGAATGCAAACTGGTCAGCCACTCTAGAGAACAGTGTGGAGGTTCCTCAAAAAATTAACAGAACTCCCCTGTAACCCAGCAATAGCACGGCTAGGAATTTACTCAAAGGATACAGGAGTGCTGATGCATAGGGACACATGTACCCCAATGTTTATAGCAGTACTTTCAACAGTAGCCAAATCATGGAAGGTGCCTAAATGTCCATCAACTGACAAATAGGTAAAGAAATGTAGTTTATATATACAATAGAATACTACATGCCAATGAGAAAGAAGGAAATCTGGCCATTTGTAGCAATGTGGATGGATCTGGAGGGTTATGCTAAATGAAATAAGTCAGGCAGAGAAAGACAGATACTATATGTTTTCACTCATATGTGGACCTAGAGAAGTTTAACAGAAGACCATGGGGGAGGGGAAAGGGAAAAAAAAAAGTTACAGAGAGAGAGGGAGCCAAACCATAAGAGACTCTTAAATACTGAGAAGAAACTGAGGATTGATGGGGGGTAGGGTGGGGGAAGTGGGTGATGGTCACTGAGGAGGGCACTGTTGGGATGAGCACCGGGTGTTGTATGGGAACAGATCTGACAATAAATTATATTGAAAAAATGCAACATTTCAGAGATGTGTTTGTCCCCATTATTTCCAAGTTGCCAGAAGTTACTAATTTATAGACCTGTAACGAATTCTGGGAGAGGAAAAGGATGATTTCTTCTACACCTACCAATGTTTGTGTCCCCCATCCAGTAATTCTGATTAAAGTGGTTAGTAATTTGATTAAACGGGGCCAAGGCATTGTATAGATTAGAAGTAGTCCCAGGTGATTCTAATGTGCTTCCAGGATTAAGAACTACATGGCCAGTCATTTTCAAAATATTGTCCCAGAATCAGCATCAACATCACCTGAGAACTTATTAAAAATGCAAACTTTCAGACTCCACCCCATACCTACTGAATCAGAAACTCTGGGGGTGGTGCCCAACAATCTGTTTTAACAAGTCCTTCAGGCGATTCTGGTAAACGTTTAAGAACCTCTATAATAGCGTATACTAACAATGCAGGGAAGCCAAATTAGTGCCAAATGAGTGATATGGATTCCAAGCCCCATACATGTTCCAAGAAAATCACGCTAGGGAATTCACTGGACACAGAGAAAGAATAAAATTTGAATGAGCAGAGGCAAGATGAACTTCCAATTCTCCTAGCTAAAAGAAACATGATTAAGTATACATGGCCATCAGAATCCTTAGATGGTCCTGGAGCAGTGAGCTGACCACACTAAAGGCTGCTGGTGGTCTATGCAGCGACGTAGGGAGTCCTAATTCCACACTGGAATACAGCTTGTACCAGAATTTCAGTAAAAGATGGAAAGCTGCATGAAGGGACAGTTCCAAAAGCAGCAAATGACCTTTAGAATCTCTGTTACCTCCAGAGAGCTGGAAACAAAATCATTGATGGAGAGGTGAATTCTCCTGCTAGGGAAAAAGGAAGAAGGAATGGCTCACTGTGAGAATATGATACTGCCCTCTTTCAGAGAAAATAGATAATGCCGGGGGCACTATTTCCTTTCTTCATTCAACAAACCTTATTGAATGCTTCCCATATGCTAGAGATCATGTTAGTCACTGGGAATACATCTGGGAACAAAACATAATCTCTGCCCTAAAGGAACTAGCCTAGTCAGGGAGGAAGAGTCAAAGGCACCCACAAAATGCACATTACTTTAAGATGTTTCATCATATCCAGGAAACCACACTTCTGCAGTGTCAGAAAAGATTCTGTTCAGATTTAGGTATCTATCCTTTATCCCTCCTCCTCTCAGAGGGTTGCCACAGAAAGGAACACACAATGAACAATTGCTAAAATGGGAAAAAAAAAATTTTAATGGGAAAAATGCATGAGACTGCAGCCAACACTGCTCAATGCAGGGTTCTCTGGTGAAAAATGGATTCAAGGACCTAGATTCCTTTACAAGAATCTAGATGAGTGTTCCTATCCTATTTCCTTTAATCTGGAAATGCTGACTTTGCAAAGAAAGCACCAAGCCAGCTAGCCAATCAGCTTTAGGACAAAGGAGCTGAAAGCCTCCACTGCCCAGGGTGGAACCTATAAAATAAAATAAAAATAAAATATCACCAGACTAGCCTAGACTACCTTTCTGAAAGTTGTCAATCTCTGCAGAGGCCAGGCTCCCAGAAGAGAAAAGAGTATAGAGGAAGTGAACCTGATTAGTCATTTCCAAGGACTAAGATTATCTTTTAAAATTAATCATTTGAAATAGAGGCAGTGGAATAGATGATTGAAATATGTATGTATTTCTTTTATTATTTTAAGCTTATTTATTTTTGAGAAAGAATGAGTGAGAGAGAGAGAGAGACAGAGCATGAGCAGAGGTGAGGCATAGAGAGAGGGAGAAACAGAATCTGAAGCAGGCTCCAGGCTCTGAGCTGTCAGCACAGAGCCCAAAGTGGGGCTCGGACTCACAACCATAATATCATGGGCTGAGCCAAAGTCAGATGCTTAACTGACTGAGCCACCAAGGCGCCCCAGGACACATACCTTTTAAAAGCACTGTAACACTGCCTCATAGTAAAAAATATTCCAATCAATAGCTGAGGTTATTAAAAAAAAATCACCTTTACTACTCTTCCTTCCTTAAAAAGAATATAAGGGGATGAAAAGAGCTGAATCTTACACAAGGAATAACATTTTAAACTATTTAGCCTATGACACAAAGTTGTGTCAATACATATAGGGTTATTAACCCATAGCTCTTATCAATGAACTTGAATTAAAAAATATCTCCCTTTTAAAATTACTTCATCATTCACTTGATTGCATGCAATCTCTTGGTTTTAGTTGCAGTGTTCATGTTGGGTCCATTTCCAGCTCATACTTCTTCCCTGAAATCCAGAATTACACAATAAATTGCCTCTTCAATACTTCAGCTGGATATAATAGGCACTTCCTCTGGAGCCAACTCTTTCATAAATACCAGTTCTAATCATTCAATGGTTTCCCACATCACATACCACAGAATCCTACACAGCTCTACATGAGCTGAACCCTATAACCTCATTGATCTTAACCTTTATCCATCTTTTCCTTGCCTAGTCCTGCCCAGCCATAGTAGCAGCTCTGCTGTTCCTGGAATACGTCAACACCTCCACCTCATATCTTTTATTCTTCCTTTTCCTTCTTCTCCCAAAGATCCACATGACTTCCTCCTTCACTACATTAAGTCTCAGCTCAAGTGTCATCTAAGCAGAAAAAGCACTTCCTAACCATCCTAAAATAGCTCTTCCCTCAATCCCAATCCTTTATCTTGACTTGGTTTCATTATACTCCTCACTATATGATATATTGCATGTATTTATTGACTTATAGTGTATTGTACCCAACCAAAACATACAGTCCATAACAATGGGGCTTTGCCTGCCTTGTTTTTCTATCTCTGAGTGCCTTGAACAGCAGCTGGCATATAGTAGATGCTCTGTAAATACTAGCTAAATTATGTGGTGATTGATCCACTCCCTTGTTTACAAATTGGACCTGTGGCATTTAAGAAAGTCTTGAATTGGAACAGTTCTCATGTGTGTACATAGCTTCCAGCATTATGTAGTAGGGAACACATTATACAATTTTTTAATGTTTTATTTATTTTTGATAGAGACAGAGCATGAGAGAGGGAGGGGCAGAGAAAGGAGGAGACACAGAACCAGAAGCAGCTCCAGGCTCTGAGCTAGCTGTCAGCACAGAGCCCCACGTGGGGCTCGAACCCATGAATGTGAGATCTGACCTGAGCCGAAGTCGGAGGCTTAACCGACTGAGCCACCCAGGCACCCCAGGAACACATTATAAAGTAAAGAGCCATTCAGCTCTATGGCTCTTAGGCATTTTGAGTTTAACCCATCATTTGCTTGATTCCTCTCTACATACTTCCTTCCTTCCTATCTCTTCCTATCTCTGGTCAAGTGGTCTAAGAATAGTACCAATAACTTTGAGCTCCCCCAAACGCCAATGAGACTTGTGATCAGGGAAATTACTGTCCTGCTGCTTTCAGATATGAGATTCAGACTCTTCCACATGTATGAGACAGCGTAAATGAAAAAATATGAGACTATCTGTGACATTTTTATGGTCAGTGGGAAAACCAGAACATAATAGTTAAATTTGGAACTACCAAGGGAATCCAGGTTGAATAATCATCATAATTTTAAGAAATAAATGCTTATTTCTACTTACAACAAACTAAATAAACTACTTGAAAATAACACTGCTAAAGAGAACTAATAAATCTAAAAAATCATGGACTTAAATAAAACTTGTAGCAATGAATTTGCTAAACAATAACATTTTCATCCTTAATGGCTGCTTCATGGAATCTCTTTTTAGCTTCCTAGTGAAATCACTGGAATATTTGTGATCAGTCTACTCAAAATTCCTATTCAGAATTTCTAAGGATCTAGAGTATGCTCAACTTTTTTAATTCAATAATTTGAGTTTCTATTTAAACTGGAACACTGGAACATTATTTGCAACCCCACTGGAAAGAAACGTCTAAACTCATGGGTTACCCATGAGAGTGAACCTCTTTGGTAATATACAAAAATAGTAAACTCAAAAACACTTTTTTTTTTTTTTTTTTTTTTTGCCAAACCCTCTCAACACATATCTTGTCAGCCCCTATAAGGTGACTCCAATCTCATTTTTAAGACTATACCCTCCATGCACTTTTGTCATTTGCTCAGTCTCCCATAAAGAATGAGTCCCAATGACACTAATCTCTGTAGGGAAGGAAAATATAATCCTGAAGGCCTTCATTAGGTTTCCCTCCCTTTTGGCTGTCAAATCTAATCACCTCCCCACTTCATTACTGCCTGTCGGAACAGTAAGTGATAACCAGTTTGATTTTCACCAAACATATTTAAATTTCACTCTCTGACATTTTAGTAGCAAGGGTCTGGGCAGAGACCAGACCTTTATCTTACTACCATATAAAATCAAAACATAAAGTCTCATCCACAGTTAGAATTAAAGACATACATGCTCTAATGATTTTTTTTTCCTAATCCAGAGACACACTCCATTTTCTCATCTGAATTTCATTTAGGAAAGTCACATATAGGAGAAAACTAAGGTTACCTGACTCTCACATCTAAGTTTCATAAAGCCTTTTACCCATTATCCTTTTCTTCCAATTTCAAAACCTAAAAAAAACTTTTCCAGGGATATTTTTTTCTCTAAAGTAATATGTACTTTTCTAGTGTATTGTGTCACATTCTACAGGACCCTTTGAATGTATAGGAGTAAAAAAATCACAAAATTCCTGAAAAGTACAACCAGATATCTATGGGACCAAGTTTTACATGCCTTATAACATCAAACTAAACAATATCTATTAAGCACCTACTACAGGCAAAGCTCTGGTAAAGGCAGTGGTGGATAGAAGACTCTGTCAGGAATCATAAGGCAGATTCTTTCTTATTATCTTATAGCGTCGATCTCAGGTTAGCAATAAGCTAAGCTGTCTTTGCTTCTTTAGGAGGTATGATTTGAGGAATAGGCAAAAAAACACCATAGGCAATATTGACTTCCTTGCTCAGGTAATAGATTTGAGAACACTAGGAGATTAGTGAAGCCTTCAATTTGAGTTCTTCTATAATTCTCATTCAAAGCACCAGTGTCCCTGTTCAGTGGAGAAGATGGAGCTAAATCACTCTAATGTCTTTGTCAATCAGAGACATACATTTCCCTAATGAGAGAGATGAACATGAAAGTCCTAAGACCTTGGAAACAGCATGGGGGCCACCCCCTTCCTCTCATTGCCTCTCAAGGGGGAAAAAGTAAAGATAGCCATTATCATGAGGGTTGAAGCTATGAAAATGCAGCCACATTCCTATCAAAGGTATGACTTCCTAGCAGAGCCACATCCCATAAACACACACCCAATTCAGGTGGCTTCAAATCAGTCACTGTTTGACATTTCCTTATTTTTCCTTTTTGTAACCTATTTTGGGAAGAAAATAAAAACAGGATAGAGGCTGTTTCAAACTGTACACCCTCTCTAGCTGCCATCTAGACAGACAAACACTATATTTTTCAATGACTATAAAGCCTAGTTCTCAGTTGGCTCCTTTGTGTCTTGATCTTCGCAAACTTCTGATTCTCTCTCTTATCTTGAGAATAGCTCCGCCTTTTCCTGGTTCAGGCAAGCTTATTGAGGTCACCTAACTTCAAAGTTCCTCTCTGCAGCTCAAATGGTGAAGTTCTCCTGTGTGAGTGTCTAGTGGATGGCTATGGAAGGAGAAATAATACTCTTCTGTAAGGTGATCTGGACCAATGACAATGCTGCACTCTTTTTGCCATGAATACCAATGGTGATTTCAGCATCACAGGCAGCCCTGATAATGTCTCTAAAAGGCATCAGTGTTCTGTGAGATGCTTCCCAGGTATCCTATTGCAAGATCTAAAGGGTCTCCGAACTGAATACAGTTGCCCAGTTTGTCATAGGCCATGCCAGAAATGCTAATAGATTTCAGATACATTCCCTGGATAGCGAAGGGGAAACTGTTTCAAATCCATCCAACAAGAAGTTAGATCCAGGAATGCCTGCCTGCTCCATATCAACTTTCCCTTCCCTTCTCCTGGTGGAGATCACAACATACAGCCTCCTACCTTTGATAGCCTAATGTAAAGACATCTATTTGTGCTTGTAAATAAATCAATTCACATGCAGCCACCCCAAGCTAAGGATTTTAGCAATAATCCCTGTCCATTGTATCTCATCAAAAGGAATCTTTAAAGTGGTTCAAGGGAACTAATTTCTCTGATATTGACCCCCTCCAAACTGGACAAGTCTAAACATACAAGGCATGAAAGAAAGAAGAGCCTCATGAAAACAGATTGTAAATCTTTAAGGGGAAAAAGAGCATAGCTGAATCAGACAACCAAAAAGTCACTGCTGCTAAGGAAAAACAAGAGTCATCTGGGCTGCCTAAAGGTCTAGCACTGTGGCAATGTCAGGCACTCTGTATAAAATGAATTTTTTATAAATCTTATTAAAGGTAGAAACAGAAGAAATATCATTTTTCATCTCTCAAAAAATGTGCTTCTTTGTCTGCAAAACCAAACTCACATAATCAAACCTTTGCTTCTAGTTAACTATTGTTTTGCTTCTCTGTTTTCTTGTGCTTTAGTCACCAACCTCAGGAGATAGTCTGCTGTAGCAGTTAAGTACATTCAAATCCCAGATCTATCAGCCACCACCTGTGTGACCTTGGGAATGTCACCTAACTTCCCTGCACTTTAGTTTCTCATCTATAAAACAGGGGGGAAAAGACCAGTACCTACCTCATGCCATGGTCTGAGGGCTAAATGTGATAGTCTGGGTAAAGCATTTAGCCCAGTGCCTGGTACACAGTAAATGCTCAGTAAGTACTATCTAATATAATTATTCTCAAGGGAAGGATGGAAGAAGTCAAAGCTTAGCAAGGAAAAAGTTTCTTAGACATTATTAATATACACAGATACACACCTTGAACCAAAGCATTTCAGTCTGACTTCTCTGGAGGCCAAACATGATAATGGAGGAGGCTCCATCAGAGGCAAAGGATGCCCATAAGAGGACTGGAGGACAGTATGTGTTTTCATTGGCAGGATGCTAACTAGCCAAACCTCAGGAAGGTCACAACACCCACTTGGCAAAGTAGATGCTGTCTCTTTTATTGAAAACATCTTAGGAGTATAATCATTAAAATGCATATTGTTTCCATAGTTTTAACTTGTAATTCTGTTGGCCAGGAGTTGTCAGAGAGAGGATTAGTTAAGTGCAATAATGTTTAACAAAATTAACTGATGAAAGAAGAGCTTCAGCAAGTAGCCCCGTTTGTGAACAGAACAAAAACACTTTTAATTGGGACAAAGCAGGCACTTCCCAAAAGGTTTTAGGGCCTGACAGGCATACTGCCCACAGTTTAATACCCGAATGGTTTCCAGAGTCATCCACACACCAGAGAGACACCACAGGTCTTAGTTTGTTTTGTGGCTATGTAAGATGGATCTTCAATGGTGGACATTCTCAAATCTGCCAATGTGGAAGGCAAGCATAAACACTGCTTAGATGAAATGATGGAAAGCCTAGTAGATCCCTAGGATTGATACAAGATTGTGGGGCTGGGCTTCAGGGCCTTAACCTTCTGAACTGGTAAAGGAAGGAGAAAGCCAGAAAGGAGTGGGCTCTATTAGAAAGTGATGGAGGAAATTACACATGTGGCTTAACTGGGTAGAATTTATCACTAACCTAGCAATCCTCAGGCAGCTAAGGAAGCAACAGCTTCAAGAACAAAAGGGCAAAACTAAACATGAGGAATGAGAGACAATAACACAGAGTGGTAAGGCTGCATTTCCAATGGATTTATATATAAGGAAAAACAATGACATAATGCATTGTATGCTCTGTATATACACAGGGTTAAGCTGTATCTACATAGGGTTAAGCTGGTTATGATGACAGAATGTCCAGAGAAGGATCACAATGGTAGTTAACCACCCATCTTACCCCATTGAGAGACAGGTAAGCAGATAAGCAGCTAGAAGAGGGATTCAAGTGTATCATAACTTATGAGTACAAGTTCACAAATACATATAAGACTGCCCAACCAACAGTGGATTTAAAGGAAGGAAATTTAAGCACAAAGGTGGCAGCAGATCATGGAAGTGAAAGGACTTTAGACTTGATTCTCAGATAACATCAATTTTTAACATTTAAATGGGGATGGGGTACCATTGTTTACCCAATATCAACTAAATCTCTTGGTTATACCACAGTTGTCCTAAGGTAACACCATGGCTGTCTATCTTTAAACTTCCATTTCTTAGGGTAGAAATGTGTTTCAGCTATCTTGCTTACTACAGACATTGTCATACTGCTTTGCCACACAAATAAAAAGTATATTTAAATTTCTATTCCAGGAATGTCTAATTCCATGCTCCTATATTTTACTGAATTGTGGACTATTCTCTAAGAAGAAAGTAAGTATAATCAGAGTAAATATGCTTTCTCTACACACCTACAAGGACAAAACAAAATGCAGTAAGTGTTAAGAGCAGAAATAGAAGTATGTGACTCATGGATGGCCACCCTCCTTCTGTACCAAGTACAGATTTAGCCTATGACCAAGATAGGCTTATCAATATGAGGTAGCCCTGAAGATGAGACAAATATGCCATCCAGAAAATTGAAGCTAACAAAAACATCTGACTTTACAAAAGCTAATGTCTCCCCATTTCTTTAAGTGAAGATTTATTGCAAGTAAGCTAATGAATATTTTGAAATAGAAAGCATATTTCAGAAATAAAACATGAAAATATATGTTGGCAGTTGATATATATCTTTAAGTCTATACACTGGATGCTGAAAATGAATTGCTCATTTCCTTAATATTTTGTGGTCTTAATTTATATTGCTTTAGAATATCTATACAAATTGAAGAAAGGGAAGCATTGTCATTGTTTCCTTATCCCATAATATTGTACCAACTTTAGGAATTTAAAAAAAAGTCATCATATGTCTCAGCCAAAAGTCTCAGAATATTTTCCAAATGATAAACTAGCTTCATAACCTCTTAATCCTAAAACCCAAGCAAAAATCACTGCTTGAAATAGTAGAAAGAATATAAACTTCAGAATCAAGCAGAACTGACAATAAACTCTAAAAAAGAAAAAAAAAGTCAAGTTGGTTTCTACATAACACCCAGTGCTCATCCCAACAAGTGCCCTCCTCCATGTCCGTCATCCCTTTCCCACACCCCTACCAGCCCTCAGTTTGTTCTCAGTATTCAAGAGTCTCTTATGGTTTTCCTCCCTTCCTCTCCCCAACTATTTTCCCCTTCCCCTCCCCCATGGTCCTCTGTTAAGTTTCTCCTATTCCACTTAAAACTGAAAACATATGGTATCAGTCTTTCTCTGCCTGACTTATTTCACATAGCATAAGACCCTCAGGTTCGATCCATGTTGCCATGAATGGCCAGATTTCATTTTTCTCATTGCCATGTAGTATTCCATTGTATAGATATACCATATCTTCTTGATCTATTCATCAGTTGATGGACATGTAGGCTCCTTCCATGATTTGGCTATTGTTGAAAATGCTGCTATGAACATTGGAGTACATGTGCCCCTACACATCAGCACTTCTGTATCCCTTGGGTGAATTCCTAGCCATGCTATTGCTGGGTCATAGGGGAGTTCTGTTGTTAATTTTTTGAGGAACCTCCACACTGTTTTCCAGAGTGACTGCACCAGTTTACATTCCTACCAACAGTGTAGTAGGGTTCCCATTTCTCCACATCCTCCCCAGCCTCTACAGTCTCCTGACTTGTTCATTTTAGCCACTCTGACTGGTGTGAGGTGATATCTCAGTGGGTTTTTTTTTTATAGGAAATGGATGATTAAGTCTTTGGTGTTGTAAAAGCAACTTCATTTATTTTTTACTGTTATTTTTATTATTTTATTTTATTTTGTTTTATTTTTTAATATTTCATAATTTATTTAATTATTTCATAATTGTACATTTACATTGCTTCTATGCTTCCACCATAATAAACATTCTTTTATGTTAACTCTTTGACAGTGTTATATACATGTTAGAATCTTTTCATTCTTTAGAATATATTCCTGGAATTAGAATTACTGGGTCAATTGGTATAAACATTTTTTTAACATATGCAATTATTTTCCATCATTTACAATACAGTAGTTACAATGACACTCCAAACAAAAAAGCAAAGTAATAAATCAAAACCCCAACTTCTATTTCATGTAATTAGACTTATACAGAAATTAGAAGGTTAAGTAACAACTAGTTAATCACCTAATTTCACAGCTATCTGAAGTGGCAATCGTTATATAGCAGCTTATCTATGATACATTCAAGATAAATGATACAATTTATTATTTGCCCATAAGCTAAAACACAGCCTGCTTAATACCTTTCCTTAAATTCCACCTCTATACTACAATATACTT
>NC_043711.1:70914415-70915985 GCF_006229205.1 Suricata suricatta
GCAAGAATAATATTCCATCTTGTATATATACATATACCACATTTTCTTTATCCATTCATCCATTTACAGACATTTTGGTTTTCATATCTTTCCTTTGTGAACAATGCTGCAGTAAACATGGGAGTTTCAATATCTCTTTGAGACACTAATTTTATTTCTTTCCAGATATATACCCAGAAGTGGGATTGCTGGATCATATAGTAGTTCTATGATTTTTTATTTTTTGAAGAACCTCCATACTATTTTTCCATAACAGCTATACCATTTTTTATTCCCACCAACATTGCCCGAGGGTTCCCTTTTCTCCACATCTTCTTTAATACTTGCTATCTCATCCTTTTGCAAAAAGCTATCCTATAGATATGGGTCTCATTGTGGTTTTTATTTGCAGTTCCCTAGAGATTAGTAATACGGAGCACTGTTTTATGCACCTGTTGACCGTTTGTATTGCTTTCTTGGAAAAGCACTTATTCAGGTCTTTTGCCTGTTTCTAAATTGGATTTAAAATTTTAACCCTATTATAATCAATTATATGGTTTGCAAATATTTTCTCCCATTCTGTGGGTTCCCCTTTCATTTTGTTGGCTGTTTTCTTTGCTGTACAAAGCTTCTTAGTTTGATGTAGTCCCACTTGTTTATTTTTTGTTATCCTTTCCTTCTTGATGGAAGAGCTACAAAGTCACATTTTAAAGGGTGTGGATATAACAAAGAGTAAAGGATTATAGTCACACACAACAAATGACTAGTTTTATATTTTAGGATTAATTCATTAAGAATGCAAGTGCTGAACAGACTATAGAATTAATTGGACTCAAGTGGGATGCAAAACATGTTGACCATTGAGAAATCTAATATTAAATATGTGAAGGAAAACTAATGTTAGGCTGAATTCGGGCAGTAGGGGTATAAAGGGTGTTTGAGGTATTGTAAAAGGAGAGTCCCAAGATTTGCCACGATGATATGATAACATGGTGTATGGTGTGGCAAAAGATAAGGATAGAAGTTGCGTTCTGATCAACTAATGGGATGATGATGCTGTTAAGAGTCAGGAGATTAGTGGTGTGTGGAATAGTTGAGATGATGATGTGTTATCTATGTGACTATGTCTAGAGGGGAATTTGCAATTTGGCTCTGGAGGTCAATAGTGAAGTCAAGAATGGAGATATAATTTTGAGAATCATTCATATTTTAGTAAGAAGTTGAATGCATGGAAGTGGATATAGGGCTATCCTGTATGGCTAAGGGCATCAATTCTTGGCACACCTGTACAATATATGACATCACAATGGGCCTAAGACTACCAGTTGAGATATTAAGGATTAAATAAACTGTCCAGAGTAGCAGAACTAATAAGTAAAAAAATTGTGATTGAAAGTCAGTTCTACTTCTGACATGATACTCTACATGGAAAATTTGACAGAATCCACCAGAAGCCTACTAGAACTGATCTATAAATTCAGCAAAGTCGCAGAATCAATATACAGAAATAGGTTGCATTTTATACACCAATAATGAAGCAACAGAAAGAGAAATCAAGAAACTGATTCCATTCACAATTGCACAAAAAAAA
>NC_043711.1:70916085-70922988 GCF_006229205.1 Suricata suricatta
GGAGGGGGTGATGGTCATGATTGGGGGCACTTGTGGGGAGAAGCACTGGGTGTTATATGGAAACCAATTTGACAATAAACTATTATTTTTAAAAATAAAAATAATAAAAATTTAAAATGTTGAACTCAGAAACAGAGTATAACAGTGGTTATCAAAGACGGGGGGAGGGGTGGAATTGGGGTTAGGAAGATGCTGGTCAAAGACCACAAGCCTTCATCTATAACATGAATAAGTTCTGAGGATCTAATGTATAGCATGGTGACTATAATTAGTAACATGGTATTATATACTTGAAATGTACTAAGAAAGTAAAATTTAGGTGTTCTTATCACACACACAAAATGTAAATATGTGAAGAGACAACTGCGTTAATTAATTTTGTGGTAATCATTTCACAATGCGTATGTGTATCAAATCATCACACTGTACACTTTAACATATTTATGTTAATTATAGCCCAATAAATCTGGGAGAAAAAAAAGGAGGAAAAAGCTGTTTGCCGTCCTTTGAATAGTGAAGACTCGTGACTTACTTCAGCAAAAAATAAAAACAAAAGTAAATATATGAGGCAAACCAAAAGATGATCACAGATGAATAAGAAAGCCCAACTAAAACCAAAAGAACCATCCAGCAGACCCCAGCCCAAATTACTGACCCTCAGAATCAGAATCAGATTGAAAATATCTTCAATCTATTCCAAATCCCTGAGGAGGAAATACACGTTGGTTAGTGTGAGCTGCTGAGAATCTGAGGCTGATTGAGTTTTTAAAGACACTAAAAGTTTTTTTGGTTTGTATCAATCCTTATCGATACATTTACTCCTTTGGGTAATGAGCTTGTGATGCACTTCCACTGAGGAGGAAACAGACTAAAATCAGTCTGATATAAAAGTACTTCATGCCTACACAATATATGTTCCAGTTAGTCCTTTAAAATTTATCTCCTATTTTTCCTCCTGTTCTCACATTGCCAGTATGAGGCCAATTGCTAATCTTCAATCATTTTCCACATCATTTTCTGAGTTTTTTTCATATATGTTTATTCTTATTAATTTGGTAATTTTCTTTAAATTTATTCACACCTAAATTACTTTCTACATAAGCTCCCTTCTGGACAATGTTATCTAAGCAACTATAACTGATGGACTAACACTTTTTTTGTGAATATATAAAAAATAATTCATAACTATTAAAATGAATATATAAATATTAAAATAAAAATATTTTTATCCAAGTCCTACACAGCATGTTCACTGAACATGATAAGCATTCTACTTTCTCTCAAACTTTTTACGTGTTGGTATTATTGTGATGCAGTGTATGATAGAGACAATTTTTAATTTGGTGTTCAGTAAGTTATTAAACGGTTCTAAATTTCAGGTGGAACCAGAGTTTTAAGAACCTTGAAATAAAAACTAAAGAATTCCTCTCTATGTGCACTAGAAAAAATTCGCAAGGAATTTGATTCCTATAGGAACTGTTACAAGAGGTTATGACAGACTTAGTATTAGGGGAGATTGCAAACAAGGAACCAGTTAGGGAACAATTTCATTAGTCTAAGAAAGAGCTAATATGAGAAGTAAATTAGAAAAAAAGGTAAAAATCACCTATACTGAACTTAACTGGCCAGGGGAGGGGAAACAGTTTTGATATTTTTTAAATGGATCTGAGAAAGGAACCATGTGAGGAAGATAATGAAGATAATTCTATTCATTGTTGAGTTAAAGGAATAAAAAAACATGAAAAAGGTCAAGATCATTCTGAAGTTTGGCTGTGATATAAATGCATTGACAAGGTTAAGGGGAACAACTGATTTAGTAGACACTGAGGTGTAGTAGAGGTAGACAATAGTAAAGATGTTGAGTTTTATTTTAGATGTGATTTTTGCAACAGGGTTTAAGCCTAGGATTTGACAAACAAGAGGATGGAGGAAACAGTTTTTGAGAAGCATTGATAAGGCAACTCCGGAAAGATTGATATAGCTTGGATGGCGTACCAAGTGGTATTGGTCTGATTTTATTTTGTCTAATTTGGTTACATGCGTTTGAATTTCTCCTTCAACTATCTATCTATCTTCAACTTCTGCATGAAAAACCAGTTTTGTTCTTTATTTCATTTTTGTTTATATCTTCAATCTATCCCAAATCCCTGAGGAGGAAATACATGTTGGTTAGTGTGAGCTGCTGGGAATCTGAAGCTGTCTGTTATATGGGATTACTGCAGCAAAACCTGGCTCCTATACTGCTTCTTGGCATGGGTATAATAGGAGGAGAGAGTCAAAGTTTACTTTGAAATTCAGAAACTTGGTGACTAAGAATGGAAGTATTACTCCCATTATACATTCATGTACTAGATAAACATTTATGTTTTTCTTTTAATTTACTCTTTATGTACACCTCTTTAATGCATTTATAGTAGTAAATAAAACTATTATTTGGGGAAGAGTTCTGAACATTTGTGCAACAAATACCCTGTGAAAATATGAAAACAATGGATATTTTCCTGGAAAAATGAACAACAAACATTTCATGAATCATCATCAACCATAATCTCAGAAAAGCATTAAAAAGGATATTTTAAAAAATGGCTTTTGTTGATACTCTCCTTACTGGATGTTGTAACCTTCTTTGCCTTTCTTTATATCATCTGACTATAGCATTTAGATTGTGACCGGAGAGTGGGGCTCACGTATTCTGAGCAGAGCTATAAAAAGTGTCTTCATTACAGTTTGAAAGGACTGGCCAAGATCATTGTTTGGGAGGATGAATTAAGATATATAAAGCACTGCATCTAAAGTCAGTAGTGTGTAGATAATGGTACTCAATAATTTTCAATCATTCACTGAAAAGTATATTGGGGGATAAAGGTAACTTTAGTATAAAAAATTGCTTAAGTTGCTTTCCTCAAAAAATGGAATATGGAAAATATTTCTAATGGAAAATTTTGGTTTGATACAAAGTTACAGAAGTATATGTATTCCAGATTAGCAATTTTCCATTCAAGACTGTCCTCTAAAAGGGAAACATTGTTAGTATAAAAGATAAGAATACTTACCTCCTTAAACTCATAAGAAGACAACAGAGCCTCCCACAGAACTCCCTACAGTCTTCTCACACACATCCTATTGGACACACATATTACTATTAGACACACCTGAAAGGGATAGATAGATTGAACCAAACCAAGGGAAGGTGGTTATCTACACCAATATCTCCTCAACTAATTTCAGGTTGACTCTATCTAACAAGTTTTCACTTGTTCTTTTGACCCTGGAAATCTACATTGAAAGGAGGGAGGAAGGTTACATTTGAAACAATATGAGAAATTTCTCAAAGCACCAAAAATAAAATTGTTCTTTGCCTTGGCCTGCCACAATTACTTCATTGCTATGACATATGACATCATAGTTAGTCCTCAGACTCGGGGGTGTTTCTAATGAGCTAGAGTTGGAAGGGTCCCAGTGGAATGCAGTGAACCAAAAGGCCCACTGTTCTTTCAAATTCCAACATGATATTAGGAGGGAAAACAAAGGGCTCTTCAAAAGCCAGAGGTCAACCTGTTAAGTAGTACCAAAAGGTGGAAATAATGAAAAGGAATGACAAGACAGTTTCAGAGCATAGCAACAGATAATTGTTACCTATCTCTACTGTTTTATTATTTCTACTTCAAGAATAAAGATAATGAATATGATATTTTCAAAATATTCTGATAACATATTTTATCATAGGAGATCTTTGACACAGAATTGTGCCAAAAGAAGAATTATTACAGTTTCCAATGTATGTGTTTATGTATGTATAAGTATACATAATGAAAAGATATTTTCAATTTTTAAAACTACACATAGGGAGTTAATGAAAACAAAGATACAAATGTTTACCCAATCTGTGAGTTAGGTCCCTTTCTGCTACTGGGCACAAAGGACCCTCAGAGGGACAGCCACCTTCCCTAGGGCCCATGTGAACCATTAACTACATATTCCCTTCTGGGAATGTATCTAATTATTTAGCCAATTTATCACCAAGACAGCCCCAGTGGCTAAACCCAACATCAATATACCAGAGGTCACAAAAACTAACAGGAGCCTCTCCATAAGCCAAATGTCAGAAATGGACATGGGTATCTCATTCCTAGTCCTGCCACTCACCCCTAATGCTCAGCTGGCCTAGAGAACTTAGACAAGCTTCTTGTCTTACTAATCACCAAACAAAAATGACCAGTTATATCAAGTTTCTAAATATACTCACAAATTTCAGGACAGATCTCTTCAACACATACCCTTGTATCTATGAAAGGGTTGAAGCAAAAGGAAGGTGATGCTGTATGTTACCTTTAGCTTCTCAAACATGCTCCGAAACTGCTTTCTTGGGAAAGCCCATGAAAGGACCACAATTATACTGAGAGAGTTTAAAAATGAAGGAGCTATAGAGATACATAACTAGGACTATGTAATATTGAACAAAACAGCGTTGATATAATGAATCTAGATAAAGACTTTTATAGCCAACAAACATAAAATATACTTTATTTTAATTTTCCACTATGGAGAATTTCTCAAACATACATAAAAGTATACAGAGCAATATAGTGAACTTCAGTGTGTTCAGTAAGCAGCTACAATAAGTTGGGAACATTAGCCAGCAAAATGTTCTCTATTTCTTACCACTGACTTCTCCTATCCTCTTCACTTTTCTTCCTTTTCCTTTATTTTATGGAGTCATAGAAGACACACCTTTTACACTCCTGTGGTAGATTTATTGCACAATGTTCCCTGTTTTTCACATACCCATCCATATTTTCCATATCCATCCATCCATATACTCTTGCCTTTTCCATGTTACTTCACTGCCTCCCAACATAAGCAGCACAGACTCGGACATGCAACTCATTTTAGCCAAAGTTTTCTTAGCAGAAATAGCAGACAATTGAAATAGTACTTCTGCCTTCTCTGTTTCCCCATCCCCATGAGAAAATGCCTGAGCTAGCTAACTGGAGGTTGAAAGTCCCAGTGATCCTATCTGAGGCTACCCTAAATTATCCAACAGCCAGCCAATTTCCAGATCATCAAATAAACCTAGCCAAAATCAGCAGAACTTTCTAGCCAACCATCCCTGGACTGTGAGCAGTAAGTACTATAATTATAAGCAACTGAGGACTTGTTGTTTCACACCATTATTCTGATAATAGATACCTGACACAGAACCTATGGACTATTTATAATTATGTATTTCTGGTCAAGATGCAAAAAGAGGCACATAAAAGACAACAGCATCCCCATCCACACAAAAATTACACAGATAGATACACAGATACATAGACAATATTTTTAGTCAGTCAAAACAAATACTAGCTAAAAATTATGCATTAACATAAAGTAAGTGAAAACAAAGAGAACAAAGGCAGACAGGGCCAGCTTTTGAGCTCTGAGCTGGAAAGAGACGCTAGTGGCCTGAATTTATCACCTAGAGGGGAACGAAGCCCAAACACACCAGAGACCAGAGCCAGGGCCACTGCGTGAGTTAGAGGTCTAGTGCATGTCTCCTGGAGTGTGAACATAGGCTGAGAAAAGCCACCACCAATATATATATAGTCAGCTGATTCCAATAAGAGTACCAAGACAATTCAATGGAGGAAATGAATAGTCTTCTCAATGCTGGGAAAATTGAGTATCTATATGAATGAGAAAACTGTGGACTCCTAAAATCACAGCATATACAAAAACACCCAAAATAGATCAAAGATCTAAATGTAAGATCTACAACTATAAAAGGTAACATTGATTTAAATCTTCTCACCCTTTATAATACATTGGAGTCATTGGTATGACACAAAAAGCATAAGCAATCAAAGAATAAACTAATTTGGACTTCATAAAAATTAAAAACTTTTGTGTTTCAAAAGATATCATGAAGAAAGTAAAAAGATAATCAACAGAATGGCAGAAAACATTTGCAAATCATATAGCTGAAAAGGGTCTAGCATACGAGCAAAGAATAAAAAACTTTTATAACTCAGCAACAAAACTGAACCCAATTTAAATATGAGCAAAAGACTTGAATTAATATTCCTCCTATGCAGATACACAAATGATCATAAGTACATGAAAAGATACTCAACATCATAGTCATTGGCTCAGTTATTAAGCATCTGACTTTGGCTCAGGTCATGATCTCATGGTTCGTGTTTTCTAGTCCCACATCTGGTATGCTGGAGCCCCACTTTGAGTGAGCTCATGTCCCACTTCAGGTGAACACGAGACCTACCTACTTCAGGTGAGCCCTGTTTCTCTTTTTCTTTCTTCTCTCTCTCTCTCTGTCTCTCTCTCTGTCTCTCTCTCTCTCGCTCACTCACTCTCTCTCTCCCCCTCCCTCTTCCTCTCTCTCCCTCCCTCTTCTCTTTTTCTCTCTGCCTCTTGTGGGATTCTCAATCTCTGCCCCTAACTGGCTTGTACCCTCTCTCTATTTTATTTTTTTAAGAAATGTTTGCTTATTTTAGTTTTTTTCTGTGGTTTTTAAAAAATAGTTTATTGTCAAATTGGTTTCCATATAACACCCAGTGCTCTTCCCCACAAGTGCTCTCCTCCATTACCACCACCCCCTTTCCCTCTCCCCCTCCTCCTTCAGTCCTGGGTTCATTTTCAGTATTCAATAGTCTCTCATGATTTGTGTCCCTCTCTCTCTCCAACTTTGTTTCCCCCTTCCCCTCCCTATGGTCCTCTGTTAGGTTTCTCCTGTTAGACCTATGAGTGCAAACATGGTATCTGTCCTTCTCTGCCTGACTTATTTCACTTAGCATGACACCCTCGAGGTCCATCCACCTTGCTACAAAGGGCCAGATTTCATTCTTTCTCATTGCCATGTAGTACTCCATTGTATGTATGTATGTGTGTATATATATATATATA
>NC_043711.1:70923088-70928895 GCF_006229205.1 Suricata suricatta
TATATATATACATATTCATCCATTCATCAGGTGATGAACATTTAGGCTCTTTCCATGATTTGGCTATTGTAGAAAGTGCCACTATGAACATTGGGGTACATGTGCCCCTATGCATCAGCACTTCTGTATCCCTTGGGTAAATCCCCAGGACTATTGCTGGGTCATAGAGGAGTTCTATTGATAGTTTTTGAGGAACCTCCACACTGTTTTCCAGAGCAGCTGCACCAGTTTACATTCCCACCAACAGTGTAGGAGGGTGCCCGTTTCTCCACACCCTTGCCAGCATCTAGGACAAACCTCTCTCTCTTTAAAACAACAACAAAAAAAGGAAAATGCAAATCAAACTACAATGTGATGTGTCTTCACATCCACTAGGATGGCTGTTAATAAAAAAGATAGAAAATAAAAATTATTATCTAGGATGTGGAGAAACTGGAACCATCATGCATTGCTGGTGTGAACGTAAAATAATACAGGCTCTTCAGAAAACAGTTTGGCAGTTTCTCAAAAAGTTAAATATGAAGATACCATATGACCCAGAAATTCTATTCCTAAGTGTACATGCAAGAGGAATAAAAGTATATGTTGACACAAAATTGTTTTACACAAATATTTGCAGAGGTATTATTCGTAATAGTCATAAAGCATACACAACTCAAACATCCATATGAATAAACAAAATATGGTATATCTATACAATAAATTATTCCACCATAAAGAGTAATGAAGTACTGATTCATACTATAACACAGCCGAACCTTGAAAACATTATCCTAAGTAAAAGAAGCTAGACCAAAAAGGGCACGTATCATATGATTCTAATTATATTAATTGTCTAGAATAGGAAAATATATAGAGATAGTAAATTTGTGGTTTCTAGGGGTTGAGGGAGTGAGAAATGGGAAGTGACTGCTAATGAATACATGATTTCTTTTGAGGGTGATGAAAATGTTATAAAATGAGACCGTAGTGATAGTTGCACAACTTTGGGAATATACTAAAAACTATTATAGACCTTAATAGGGCGTGTTTTATAATACATGAATTATATTTCATTAACAGTAATAATAGAGACACAAAGTGGACAGGTTCAGTAGATTTACCAATATCTAATGGGAGTTCCAGAAGGAAAATGAAGAGGAAAAAGCAGAGCATCAATACTCAAACAGATGAGAATTTTTCAGTTTGAACGATTACATGAAGCTTCAAATTAAAATAATACACTGAGTGTGATACTGGATTGATAAAATAAATCCATACATAAACTTGGTGAGAATAAAGAAAAACACCTAAAGTTGCCAGAGAAACTATAAATTACCTAGAAAAGAATGACTAATTGCAGCCTCTAAAAACTCCAATAGCTATTTTTTAAAATAATGGCATATTACCATTGTATTATTCAGGGGAAGTACTTTCAGTTGGAAATCTATATTCAGTAAAGCTATAACACAAAAAATGAGGTTCCAGAAAATGGCATTTGTGTATTTCAAAGAAAAGTCAGTGAATCCCCAGAAGTTAAAATCTATGCAGGACACATTATTTATATTACAATAAATTATGTATTAGCAATAAACAATTTTTTAAGAAAACTACTTTAAAACTGACTTTAAAATTTTTCTAATTCCTCTAACAGGAAATCAGAACTAAAATTAAACATTATTTAGAATGAATGACAAGAAGAATATACATGACCAAAAATAGCACTTTTGTTTATTATTCTACTCCTTCTAAATACTCCCCACATAACTCAAGATAGTTTTATGCACCTTAGATCATATCAATTTCAGTTCCCTATTATTTTTCTACTTCTTTCTATTTTTATTACCTATTTATATTTCTATTTTTCATTTTTTTTCATCTTTCTGCATCAGCTTTCTATTCTATATGTTCACTTCTCTCCTATTGTCTATTTCTCTTCTGTATTCTTATTTCTATTTTGCATTTCTAATTTTTATGTATTAGCTGTATACACTATACACTGATGCTCAGATATAAATAAGGAAAATCTTATTTATTTATAATATCTCGTCTACTCCTATATTCTTGCTAGTATTTGATATTCCTGCTGTTGCTGTGATTCAGTTCCTCTTTTCGTTTCCCTAAAGTGCCCCTATCCCTTGTCCATAATTTTAAATATATGTTCTTCCCTGTGTGTAGTATCTTGGTCCATCCCAAGGCTTGTTGCATTTCCACTCTTGCTCCAGCTGAGGTTCGTGTCTAAGTTTAGTCTGCTCTGGCTACCCACTTCTCCCGCCCCCGGAGCCAGACCTTTGTGTACATTCACATGCTTGAAGTTAGGCAGCTGCTGCTTCTTTACCCAAAGCCCCACGCTATCCTGCCCCTCACCACTACCATATTGGCACTACCAGTGCTGGCCACGCACTGCCATTTACTGAGTTCTCATATTTCAGAAGGGAACTTAAAAGGTTATGACGATTTTGTGTTCCTCAACACTCTCCTTCACAGCTGTATGTACCTTGCCAGGATGGATGCATCAGAGCTGTTTTTCTGTGACCAAGACCCCTCTTTCATCCTTAGGTCCCATTAATGGGTCTAGCTAATTTTGTCACAATTAGGAAAAAATATCTCCCACAAGGCGAAGAGTCACGTAGCAAGTGGCATCTGATTCTTTTAAAAAGGTAAACAGTTGTAAAAACAGTGGATGTAATGACTGTGCATTCAGTTTATGAAAATTCATCAAGCTGTATATTTATGATTCATGTGCATGTCTGCATGGATAATTTGATATAGTAAAATAATTATTTAATTAGTTTTAAAATCTGTTATAATTTTAAATATATTTAATTTTATTTATAAATGTTTATTAAAATATTTAAATAATATTTTTCTTATTTAAAAATAAGAAAATAAAATAGAATTAAAAGTTTTTTAAAAACTACATGAAAAAGTGAACATATCTACAGATAGACAATGTTATAAGAATTGCAGCTTAGGGTAAGAAGTACAAAGGTTCTACATAATTTCCTTTATTCAACTTTTCTGAATTTTCTAGATTTTTGGTAACTAGAAGGCACTCCTTTATGTTTTATGTTACATTATAATATTACTTACCTTATATTATTATAATAGTAATACTATCTCCTAAATTATCTTTCCTTTCTGAATAGCATTTTTGAACAGAAAAGAGATAAGAAGGATCTTGGACACACTATTCACTGTGCATCTTTACCTATGACCCATATTTTCTCTTGTCCGCACTGTTATTTTTATTCCTTCTCCATATGAATCTTCATGACTCTCTTGACTTCCTTGTGTTTTGCCATTTACCTGACATGAACTCTTTAACCCTATCTCCCATGCTGTTTCAAAAATTCCTTATTTTACTCAGTGAATCTTTAACATATAACAGAAAAAAAATGATTTTAAAAGTTTTGATAACAGCTGAATGAAGCTATTAAATAAAAGATGTCTTCAGGTCAATCACAATAATGAACTGGGACAATCTGAACAGGCAGAAGACTCAAAACATTTTTCATTTTGATTCAGCCTTAATATTTTGCTTTTATCAGATATCAACTTTGAGATAAACCTTTTAGAAGCTGTTTACAACTAACCCAGAACAGTTTTAAACAATCCCTCCTTTATCTGATTGAGTGAAGATTGTCAGAGATGAGCCCCAGCTGGGGCCCAAATTAGAGTAATTAAGAAGCAAAAGCCAAAGTACTTTCCTATAATGTGTTTATTTTAATAGAAGATTAAACAGTATTACTGGTACTGGTACGGAATTTGTCTTACTTATAGAAACAGAAAGAGAGGGCACTGCTTAAGTGCTATGTGTAACAGATATGAAATTAGAGCCCTAGAACACAAGACTGGGTCATCAAACTCTAAGAGATATGCTAAGAAAGACATGTAATGTTACTTTTATGAGAAGAATTAAGGCATTGCCATATATGGAAATGGCTCATTAAAACTATCACAAAATATGTGTCATGGTTATAAAAGTCAATTAGAAATCAAAATTTAAAAAATATCCTACAACATTCAATACTGTTTACATCAGTATCTCCTGACTCAATATGCATGCAGTATTATATTTAGGTCCTAAAATTTAGCAAGTCCATCTTTGAATTTATTTCAAATGCTTTTCACAAATGTGGTTAATTGTGGATTTTTTCTTAAGTTTTTATCTTAATTCCAGTATAGTTAACATACATTGGTATTTGCCTTTCTCTGATTGACTTGTTTCACTTGCATTATACTCTCTATCTTCATCCAGGTCATTGCAAATGGCAAGATTTCTTTTTTTTTAATGTTTACTTTGGAAAGAGAAAGAAACAGAGAGGGAGAGAGGGAGAGAGAGAGAGAGAGAGAGAGAGAAAAGGAGCATGCACATACATGAGTAAGGGAGAGACAGAGTGAGGGAGACAAAAAAAAATCGAAAGTGGGCTCCATGCTGACAGCAGAGAGCCCAATGCGGGGCTCAAATTCATGAAACAGTGAGATCACCACCTGAGTTGAAGTCAGTTGCTTAACCGACTGAACCACTCAGGTGCCCTAAGATTTCGGGGTTTTTTTTTGTTTGTTTGTTTTGTTTTTTGCTGAATAATATTCCATTGTGTGTGTGTGCATGCGTGTGTGTGTGTGTGTGTGTGTGTGTGTGTGTGTGTATCACATCTTCTTTATCCATTCAGCTGTTGATGGATACATGAGCTGCTCCATAATTTGACTATTGTAAGTGATGCTGCAATAAACATAATAGTGCATATATCCTTTGGAATTAGTATTTTTGTATTCTTTGGGTAAAAATACCCAAAAGTGTGATTGTGGATGATAGAGTAGTTCTATTTTCAACTTTTTGAAGACCCTCCATACTGTTTTCCACAGTGGCTTTCTAGTTTGCATTCCCACCAAAAGTGCACAAAGATTCCTTTTTCTCCACATCCTAGCTAATGCTTGGTTTGTGTGTGTGTGGTTTTGATTTTTGCCATTCTGACAGGTATGAGTTTTGATATATATTTCTCTAATGATAAGTGATTTGATCATCTTTTCATGACTGTTGGCCATTTCTATGTCTTCTTTGGAGAAATGTCTGTTCATGTCTTCTGCTTATTCCTTAATATATTATTTGTTTTTTGGGTGTTGAGTTGTATCAGTTTTTTTTAATATTTTGGATACTAACCTTGGTCTTTTTAAAATATCTTCTCCCACTCTGTAGAATACCTTTTAGTTTGTTGATTGTTTCCTTTGCTGTGCAAAGTTATTTTGATATAGCATCAATATTTTTTGTTTTTGTTTTTCTTCCAGAACGATCCAGAAAATAATTGCTAGAGCCCATGTCAGAGAAATTACTACCTGTGTTGTTTTCTGGGATTTTTATGGTTTCTGGTCTCACATTTTAGGTTTTTAAGTCATTTGAATTTGTTTTGTGTACAGTGTAAGAAAGTGGTCCAGTTTCATTCTTTTGCATGTTGCTGCCCAGTTTTTCCAACATCGTTTGTTAAAGAGACTGTTTTTTGTCCGCTAGATATTCTTTCCTGGTTGGCTGGTAACTAATTGACCATATAATTGTGGGGTTATTTCTGGATTTTCTGTTCTGTTCCATTGAGCTATGTGTCTATTTTTGTTTCAGTACCATACTATTTTCATTACTATAGCTTTGTAGTATAACCTATGGTGGCTCCAGCTTTGCTTTCCTTTTTCAAGATTGCTTTGGCTTCAGGGTCTTTTGTGGCTCCATACACATTTTGGAATAGTTTGTTCTAGTTCTTTGAAAAATGTTGTTGGTATTTTGAAAATTCAGTCAATTGCTAATGTATAG
Source organism: Suricata suricatta (assembly GCF_006229205.1). Classification (NCBI taxonomy): domain Eukaryota; kingdom Metazoa; phylum Chordata; class Mammalia; order Carnivora; family Herpestidae; genus Suricata; species Suricata suricatta. The sequence continues at coordinate 70,928,871 of NC_043711.1, forward strand.
GGAGCCCCTTAATAACAGAAGCTCT
>NC_043711.1:70928995-70995118 GCF_006229205.1 Suricata suricatta
AAGATGAAGGCTCTTGTCTTAAAGTCTCAGGTTTCCTTTAAATTAGGAGATGCAATCTAGATGTGTGGTTGTGGTCAGTAGCTTGGAGTGTTCAACATTATTAAACTACTATTCAGGGTATTGTGATAGATCTATCTAGCCTTTATTAGGAATTTGAGGAAGACTTCCTGGAGAAAATTCCAAGCTGGTGATTGAAAGATAGATATGACTTAGGAAAGTGGAAGGATGTAAAAGGGAAAGAGGTATTCTGAGCAAAAAGAGAGCTTAACCAAAGGCTTAAAGTATAGAGAAGGTAGGGGTGAGAAAGCTTCAGATGGTAGATGCAACTAGAGAGGTAGTCAGGGATCAGGCTTGGGGAGCTCTTTCACAATGTGCTATGCATCTGTAGATGTATTACTTATGAAGTGATGCTACTGAAGAATGATAAGCAGAAAAGAGACATGGCCTCTTTTTCTCTTTTGCATAGTTCACTCTGAAGAGAATGAATGTGGCAGAAAGGGGAAATGGAATTAGAAAAATCAATCTGACGCTTCTGTTGTGTTAATAGTGAGAAATAGTAGGAAAATACTTGAAGAAATAGAGTAGAATGGACAGACTCAAATAGTATTTGAAGATAGAATAAGCATGAAGAGGACTGATTTCATACAATGGGATGGGATGGATTTGACAGGAAAGAGAAAGATGTATGAGTAGCTCTCTGGTTTCTGGTTCATATAACCAAAAAAACAGTGATTCCATTAACTGGGAGAGGGATTATGGAAGGAAAAGCAGGTCTAGAAGGGGCCAAGTGAGAGGCAGAGAAGTTGAAAGATCTGTTGAATATTCAAGATGAAATGTCAAGCAATTATTGGCATATATAAATTCAAAGAGGAGTAAACTACAATCTTCAGGTGGTAGTGAACCATGAGAATGAGTTCCTTTAGAAAAAGAGGGTTAAGACCAGAATTTTGAGGAGTACCAAATAAGGATTGAGTCACAGATGATAAGCCCATCTTCTCCACCTGGAGAAGAACCAGGTGATAGTTCTTCTTTCATGCCAGAGAGACCATAATATTAAAGAGTTACAGGGGTGCCTGGGTGGCTCAGTCAGTTAAGCAGCTGACTTCGGCTTATGTCATGATCTCATGGTCCATGGGTTTGCTTCAGGTTCTGTGCTGACAGCTCAGAGCCTGGAGCCTACTTTGGATTCTGTGTCTCCCTCTCTCTCTGCCCCTGCCCTGCTCATACTGTCTCTCTGTCTCTCAAAGATAAATAAACATTTAAAATATTTAAAGAGTTACGAAGATGGAATGGTCAGTAATACAAGTGTCAGAGGTATGAAGGACACCATACAGAAATAATGACCCTTAGTATGGCATGTTCAAGAGCACTGGGGAGAGGCAAAGCCAAATCAGCCCTTAGTGTGAGGAAGAAGTAAATGAGGCTCTTTGGCAAATGGCTTGGCTAGGAAGGAATAGAGATTGATGGCCAGTGTGGCTATGTCAAGAGATGGTTCTATTTCTCCAGGAAAAAATAAATATGGTAGGCATGTTACTTTGCTGAGAGTCAAGGATATGCCTAATATTTCCCTATTTTAACAGTGAAATATGAAGTGAGGTCACCTCCTGGGAGTGAAAAGGGTTAGGCTGGGTAGAGGATTTGAAGGGAGTGGCAAAATTTTGGAAATTACCTACAGAAAACTAAGACAAAATCTAACAATTTAGTGTGGTCTTGGGGGCCCTGTTAAGGATAAGGTTGGAGAAAAAATTAGAAACTTAGCTTTTCTCTTTTCTATTTCTCCTTCCCAAATCAGCCTTTGCTATTCTAACTTCCCATTATCCACCTTACAACTAAATGAATGAAAACAGTGGTGGTCCTGTCATTACCAAAACGATAAAGCATTGCATACCTTCTATATTATTATACATACATGTGGGAAGAAGCCAAGATTTGACTGATCCAGCTATAACATGTAAGTCTACAAAAGTTATTTACAACACTATACTTTTGCCTTCTGACTTGAAAAACAGAAATAATATCACTTACTTCTTAAGACTACATGAATTAATAGAGATGACATATGGACAGGCCTAGAATACTGCTTGGTCTATAGTATTCATAAATTTAACTTCATCCCATAAAGAGGGGGAAATAGTGATAACTTTTTAAATGGGTAGAAGAGAATATATTAGATGATAAAAAGTAGGAAATAGGGCAAAGCAATAGGAAAGGAAATTGCTAAATAGATTATCACTACAAGGAAAAACACATGAGAAAGCAAGACATAGATGGGGATAGATATTTCTAAAGAAAGATGCTCATAGTACAAAAGTGTGGAGGAGGGCAAGGGAAATACTCAAGCACCATTAATCACAGTCCTTGATGTTAATCCCTCTGGGGTTCAGGAGGAAAGAAAAAGGCAGAAAAAGCATGTGTCCTTGTGTATATCATTCAAAAAGCAGCTGCTAGTCAAATCTGGAAAGTCAAGGCTCTTAAAAAAATACTGGAGCCAAACAAGATCCCAGAAATAGCATATTTGTAGAAAACCACTCTCTGCTTCTGGGAAAATAGATTTAGGGTTGAATTGAGGATAACATTGCACAATGCAGACTTGAAGAAAACGGAAACAGAACTTGACTGGGTTTATCTGAAGGTTGCTGTCATTGATTCATTTAGCAAATAATTACTGAATACCTAGTGTGTGCAGAACATTAGGTCTTCTGAAAAAATTATTTCTCCTTTAAACATATTAGGGTTCATCAAAATACATATTGGCTTTGTAGATGTGGAAAACCACACAACTTTTAGAGCAAAGAAACTGAGCCTAATATGAAATAATATTGAACTGGAAATCCAGGAGATATATGAAAATCATTTCATCTCTGTCACCAATTAATCATATCACCTCAGTTAAGTCTCTGTGCCTTTGAACCATAGTTTCCCTGAGTCATATATGCAGATGAGTATCTATCAACATCTTATGACATCTATGCAGATATATAAACAGGCTTCTCTTTGGTCAATACTATTAATGATCTACAAGGTCTTTTCTAAATGAGATTCATTATAAGGAGAATAAAATAAGGGAGAACTTGGTCATTGATTAAATATATTTTTTTGGGTACACTAATTATAATTGTTCATTTCTTCCTTGAATGATCCAAAATACCACTATTGACACAATAAATGCCCATTAATCATCTGATGGATAAAAGATCATGATTGTCCATGTCATCGTCATGACAAAAGAGGTTTCTAGGAGACCAAACTTGACCAACCTGACACATTATTTAGCATCATCTCTCCTCAGTGAGATTTCTTATCAGGTTATTCAGAATGAAAATCATACTCCATCTTGGTTGAATATGGGTTCCAATCATGTTTTTAAAAGAACATTGAATCAAGTAAGTAAAATTTGCTGATGGCTCTGATTTATTGTTCCAGATAGTGAATGAAAGGAAGATTCAAAGGAAATCTGGATGGATTTAGACATGTTAGGGAATGGAAACTGCATTGACCCACTAAATTTGGCTTACTGGAAGATAAGGTACATTAGGCATTTAAACAGTAAGGGGATGGTGAGACCATGGAGATGACCCAAACACACTGACTGAGGATACTAGTAACAGAACAAGAATAGTAGATAGGAGAGAAGGAAGAAAGATTAAAGGAAAGACTGTCAGTATGAGAACAAAAGTGAGAGAGACTGCAAGTCATTCTTTAAAATTCACTGGATAGAATATCTTGGCTAATAAAATCCTCTCCAGCATCTCTTAAGGGATTAGAGCTCTTCAAATAATGTAGTTCACCCTTTGTTGACAGTCCATGGAAAAGAAAGATATACAGTATTAAAGCATAGGCACTACAATTTTCTGGTAGGTACAGGTAGATTATTGGATGACAACAGCATTGGGTTGTCTAGCAAGAATCACGATAGAGATAAATGTGAATCATTACAAAATATACCTTGTTAAAAGTCTGATTTCTCTGTGCAAGTATTTCCAGCTAATCAAATATATCAACCCATCCAGTGCCTTTGTTTATTAAAAGCCAACTCATCACCTAATGCTTGGATTTGGCCATGGAGTCACTCAGCCAAAGATGTAAAAGAGAAGGATGGTGAGGTTGAGGTGTTATTTGCCCAAGTTATTTCCCTGAGGACTGCACTGGGCTGGCTGCATCCCTTGCAGCAATGCCAAAGATCACTGCTTCTCTCCAGGTGGACTTCTCTCCACATCTCTGTGCTTCAAAGGCCTGGGAGTGGTAACACCCAGGTTATTAGAAGCTCCAGGATATTGACAATGTCTTGTCATTAGCTTCAGCCACAAAAAGTTCCGTCCACAACTTTTTGAGTCGTTCCTTTACTAAATCCATTGTCTGCTTATCTATAACAGCTTAACAAATCACCCTAAAAGGTAAGAGCTTAAAATGATAATCATGTCTTAGCTTTCACAATTCCTGTTGGTCAAGAATGTGAGAAGAGTTTGGCAAGGGAATGCCTACTAGGGTCTTTCATGTGGTTGCATTTGGGAAGAGATGACACAGTTTCATGATGGTGGCTTACTTACATCGTAGGCAAATTGATGTTATTAGTCAAGGGCCTCAATTTCTCCCTGTTTAGGTCTTTCTGTGGTGCTTTTGGAATGTGGCACCTGGATTTTCCCATTGTGTGTGTGTGTGTGTGTGTGTGTGTGTGTGTGTGTGTGTGTGTAAAAGAGAGAGAGAGAGAGGGAGGGTGGGAGGGAGACAGAAACAGGAAGAAAGAGAGTGTCATATTGCCTTTTATGGTCTCATCTGTGAATTCACATGGCATTACTTTTACATTCTGTTGATCAAGGCATTTAAAAATATCCACCCAATTTCAAAGAGAGGGAACATAGATTCTACCTCTTGATGGAAGTATGCCAACTTTACATGTAAGGAAAGCATGCGGGATTGGAAACACATGTGCGTGGTGCACGCACACACACACACACACACACACACACACACACACACAAACCAATGTGCCCATTTAAATACAATTTGCTACCTGCTTCTTGAATTATCCCTATTTGACCCTATCATCTCTTTTCTGCAGGTATCCAGAGAGATATAGTTCAGATGATTCTAGGGTCACTCCAGATTGTAGAAATGTTCTGAAGAACCAAATAATTGCCTAAATACCAGGATAAAATGGTTAATTGTTACAGGTAGGGACATACTAAATGGAGAGTAGAAAACTGACAAACTCTCTGGATGCAGCAGGCTCCTAGAGGACAACTCTACTTGCTAGTGAGAAAACACTGTTCAGAGAGGGGTACATTTTCAGGTAATAATGGCCATTCAGGCATGTGATTGGTTTCAAGCAAGCCTGTGAGGTCAACAAAACTATGCAGAAGAGCAGAGATCAAGAGAATATACTGTTGAATCAAACAGACCCAGATTTTTATACTAGTCTGTTCCTTGTTTGCTGTAGGCCTTCGGTAAGTTGCTAAACTTATTTAACATCAGTTTTCTCACCCTTTAAATAAAGATGTGAGCAAGGCATCTACTTGAATCAGGCAGGATCTAACCAGAAAATTATAAGAGAAATACATTAATAAAGAGCTTTGGTCTAGAGATGATGGAGAAGCTGAGAGTTAACAAAAGATATTGAAGTGACTCAGAAATTACCAACTACTGGAAGCTATTCCCACCCTTAGGCTGGAGGGATAAATTAAGAGGAACCCCTGGGGAAGCTGGAAACCCTGTGAACCTATATGCATAAGCAAGGGCTTAAGGAGAAAATTATCCATTCTTACTATTTGTCAACTTTAAATTCACTCTCTCTTCTCCTTTAGCCTTGTCCAAGCAATAATATCCATGAAATCAAAGGTTTGAAATGGGACATATTTTTTTTCTGATCTGCTTTAACAAAAGTTCATAACATTCAAAAATAAAATATTTCTAATGCATATTGAAACTACATAATTTTAATATGTAAACATTTGTCCCAACTTTGGGAAGCACTGATGCATTCAACAAGTTTAGTATTGGTTTCTTATAATAAGCAATGCATCCATTAATAGGTAGGGAGATTAACCAAACCAGATGCAATCAGAATTAGAATGTGAGCCTAACAGTACGAAGTTCGATTCTCCAGATCAAGCCACCTCACTAGGCATTGTCTGCCTGTGTTTAACAGTATGCACACAAAAGTTTAAGTAAGGCTTGTCCTTGTCATATGTGTTAAGCAAGAATGTGAGACTCAACCAATGATCATTACCAAAATCATTTCTCTTTCCACTGATTAGATATCATACATTTAACAAAACAGATGTTTTCAAAATAACTTGGGGCACCTGAGTGGCTCAGTCAGTTGAGCGTCCAACTCCTGATTTGGGCTCAGGTCATGATCTTAGAATTGTGGAATCAAGTCCTGTATCAGGCTCCATGTTCAGCATGGAGCCTGCTTGGGATTCATTCTCATTCTCATTCTCATTCTCTCTCTCTCTCTCCCTCTCCCTCCCTCTGCCCATCTCCTTCTCTCTCAAGTAAAAAATTTAAATATACATACATATGTAAAATAACCCTTACATTTTTTTGGCCTTAGTTTCTATTAGAATGCCAGTGCTATCAAATCTCTAACAAACACAAACATGTTAAGGAGCGGAGCGTCCATCACCTTAAATGAAGCACAAAGTATTATGTAATTAGTTAAATACTACTACAGAGAAGGTGATGCCTCAGAAGGGAATAAAACTATACAAAAGTATAACAACCTGAATGTCATCCTGAGACAGGAATGCATCTGTAAGGAAAGGGACTTCAAGATTGTATTCATTAGAAACTGGGGTGGGGGAGGGAAGAGGTCAGCATCTCATGGAATGAAAAGTGGCCTTTCCATGGAGACTCCTGAACCTAATTTATCTTGCTTCACTAAGACAGGAAACACCCTACAATGTTCAGGATGGGAGAAAATGACAAGTTAATGATTATGGAACATCTTTCACTTTCCATGGTAAGTGAACAATCTCAACATCAAAGGCAGAGCTGGTAGCCTTTTGGAAAATGGAATGCCGTTTTGCTTTCCTTTTCACTTTTTACTACATCAATGAAATTGAGCATCTTCTCTAGCTTTATTTTTCCATTTTCATTTAGCTTTGACAGAAAACAGACCTGACTTTAAGTGTACTATGCAAAGTAACAATTTATGTTGGAAACTATAAATGGATGGGACAGAACCACTTCTGTATCTGTTACATTTTAATTACTTTGAATATATCCAGCTGAACAAAGTTCAGAGGTTCACTATTACAGGAGAGAGTAGCTTGACATGATAGACATCCTAATTCACCAACCACCTCATAAAGAGAAATATACAAACTGCTGTCTGCAGACACGCTGTTTTCCCAACCCACAAATTCTTCTACCTATCATGCTATCAAGCACCATCGAATTTTAGAGGTGCTTTTATATCAGCAGTTCTTTATATTTTTCCCCAGCTATCATTTGCTAATTTTAGGATGGAAAAAAGTCCTAATACTGAACTCAGGGAAAGAATTAAGACAACTATGGATTTCCATTATCTTTGTTTTTGTACAACAAAAACAACAACACAAATCTTGTTTCAGTAAAAATTATCACACAATGGAATTTTAGGCTAATAAGCATTTCAAGTTAAAGCTTGGCTATAACTTGCTTCCAGTGATCCTGATAAGGAGAGTGCATATGACACACTGGCATTAATTAATTAAGACAGTGACGGGATACCTAAAGGGCTCAGCAGATTACATGTCCAACTTAGCCTCAGGACATGGTCCCATGGTTTGTGGGCTCAAGCCCTAAATCAGGCTCTCTGCTTTCAGCACAAAGCTCACTTCACATCCTCTGTCCTCCTCCCTCTCTGCACCTCCTTTGCTTACTCACTCTCTCTCTCTCTCCAAAATAAACATTTTAAAAAATGAAGTGAAATTTAGGGGAGGGGACACTGTTCTCTTGTTTTTTTTTTTTTTACCAAAACAAATCACACACCTCCATAGGTTTTACAAATACTTGTACACAATGAAATTTTGCCTAAGAATGAAACCAAAGCACAATTGAATATTGTGGAATTCATGAGGAAAGCATGTTACTTGCCTATTTTACAGATGTTCAAGTCCCAGATATTTGAGTTCTCAACTTGTCCCATCTCCTACTCCATCTCCTTCTGTTGATCCCTGAAATTAGCAACTATCAAAAATTAGGAGGAAAAATAAATGTTTCCCAGATTCCAGAAAAAAAAGATGATAGACTTCCTCCCCCTTCCTTTGACCCTATGTATTATAAAATTGGGATCTACTTTTAAGTGAGAAAATAGAGATGTTTATTTTGCTCATTATCCTTTTTAGAATAATGAACCATTTGATATGAGATGTTACAGTGATGTTAACATTTTGGGGGTGGGGGATTAGAATGCCTTTTAGTTTAGGAAGCCCTTTTGACTCATTTCCTAAGGGCAGCAAGGAAGAGGAAATGGGGAGCTGCCTGCTTAACTGGTGTGCTAGGATTTCAGAGAAAGGAAAGGAATAGTACTTCAAGGCTTTCTTCTACACTGTCCAAGACAGCAAGTCAGAGTAGAAAAGTAGATGGAAATTTGAATATGGTGTATCAGTCAGCTTTTGCTGTGACAATGCTACCTAACAAACATCTCAGTGCCTTACATCAAACAGCTAATTCATTTACATAGATATTCAAGTAAGGTATAGTTTAGAAAGAGTTATCTGGGATTCTCTGCTCCAGGCTAGACTCCCAGCTTTGGGTCAGGGTCAGGTTTGCTCTGCACATCTTCCTTTAAGGACCTAGGCAGAAGGAACAACTACCATCTGAGGCAAGATCTTTTCCTGGAAGAGACCAGAACTCCAAGAGGGGTGATAGAAACTTGTCAAGTCTCAAAAAGCCTCAATTTGAAACTACATAGTATCACTTCTGCTTATATCCCATTGGCCAAATCATGTGACCAAAACCAAACTCAGTAGAGGAAAAACACTCTACCCTCTTTCTACCCAAAGAACCCATGAACAGGACCAGAGGGAAGCAAGAATTATGAACAAATAATACAGTCTAGTGTGCTTGACTTTGGGATCCGTTTCTACTTCTCATAACACTGTTCCTGATATTCACAGATAGGGGCCAGAAGGTCATAGGAACCTGAAGGAATTGTTCATGGAGTCTGTATGCTTATGTATTTTTTTTTATTCTCCAACGCATCCTTTAGATGCCTTCCTCAAAAGGCTCTTCCTCAAAAGAGGTAAGGAAGCTCAGCTTTAGATACAACTATCTTTAAGGCTGAATGCATACAGTACGCTGAAAAATCTACCCCCCACCACTATACCAGGTCCTAGTCCTTGGAACTTGTAAATATTACCTTATTTGGAAAAAGGATCTTTGTAGATGTAAGTTAAGGATTTTAAGATGGAGAGAGTATCATAGATTATCCAGCTGGTTCCTTAATGCAATCAAATGTGCTCCTATAAGAAAGAGGCAGATACACACAGAGGAAGTAGCAATGTGAAGGCAGAGGCAGAGATTGGAGTATTGTGGCCACAATCTAAGAAATGCCAGCAGCTACCAGAAGCTAAAAGAGGCAGGAACAGATTCTCCCCTAGAGCCTTTGGAGAAAGCACACCCTGTAGACACTTTGATTTTGGTTCAGGAAAACTCATTCTGTTCTTCTTGTCTTCAGAACTATGAGAGAATAAATTTCTGTTGTTTTGAGCCACCAAGAATATGGTAACCTATGACAGTAGTCATAGGAAACTAATACAATGCCTTCCTTCAATTTTTTCCTACTTTAAAGAAATTTTAATGTTAAATATGAAATATTCAGGTAAATAAAATTTCCAAGAAAGGAGGAAAGCAGAAATAATGCCCTAAGGTTCAGAGTTTGATCACAGGTCAATGATTAATGAGCTGTGAAAATGAGGTAGTAATCTCTGCCCATTTCATTCTGGGCAATTTTTTACATCTCTACATTACATATAAGCTGACTGATCCCTTGTTAAAATTACCAGTAAGGAAACCCAAGAGGGAATCAGGGATTTTTAAAAAAATTGAAGATGTAGAGAAACAGTAACCCTTGTGCACCCCAGGTAGGAATATAAATTGGTCCAAACACTAAGGAAAAGAGTATGTAGGTTCCTCAAAAAATTAAAAATAGAAATACTTTATGATCTAGTAATTACACTCCTGGGTATTACCCAAAGAAAATGAAAACACAATTCAAAAAGATATGCATACCCCTAATGTTTACTGCAACATTATTTACAATAGCCAAGATATGAAAGCAACCTAAATATTTACTGATAGATGAATAGGTAAAGAAAGTGTGACCTGTCTCTCTGTCTCTGTCTCTCTCAGACAGACAGACACACACACACACACACACACACACACACACACACAAATGGAATATTACTTAGCCATAGAAAAGAATGAAATCTTACCATTAATGACAACATGAATGGGTCTAGAGATTATTATGCTAAATGAGTCAAACAGTGAAGGACAAGTACCATATGATTTCACTTTTATGTGGAATCTAAAAAACAAAACAAATGGATAAACAAAGAACAGAAACAGAGTCATAAATATAGAGAACAAACTAGTAATAACCATAAGGGAAGTGGGTGAGGGGATGGGCAAAATAGGTGAAGGGAATTAAGAGGTGCAAACTTCCAGTCATAAAATAAATAAGTTATTGGGATGAAAGTACACCAAGTGACTATAGTCAATCATATTATAATAACTTTGTATGGTGAGAAATGATAACTACACTTGTGGTGAGCTTGCATAATGTATAGGATGTTGAAGTACTACATCATACACCTGAAATTAATATAACACTGTGTGTGAACTACACATCAATTTTTTTAAAAAGGAAAAAATTTGATCATCCTACAATGACATGCCACTTAGACCTAGAATGGGTAAAATTAAAAATACTGATATATAAATTACTGACAAGCATGTGGAACAATGGAAACTATCATTGATTACCTGTGAAAAACCACTCTGGAAATAAAATTGGAAGTTATTTGAAAAGTTAAACATAACCAAGCAATTCCACCTTCTATGTATACTCAAGAGAAAGCAAAACATATGTATACAAAAAAATCTGTACATAAATGTTCATAGAATTTTAATTTACAACATCTCCAAACTGGAAACAACAAATATCCATTAACAGGAGATTAGATTTATTTACATAATAGAATACTACACCGTGATGCAAAGTAACTCAATACGGATATGTGCAACAAAACAGAAGATTTGACTCCATTTCCTAAAAGACTCTTAAAGCTTCCCATGGTGTCCACTTCCAAAGAAAATGTTAAGCTGGAGTCTATAAATTTGGATATTTATATTATATTGAGTGAAACAGGTGAAATGTAAAAATAAATACACTTTATGACTTCATTTGTGTGAAATTCTAGGAAATGCAAATTTAATCTATGGAGATAGAAATCAGATCAGTGGTTGCCTAGGGAAGGGGGAGGGGTTAGGAGTAACTGAAAAGAGACAACAGAAACTTTCTAGACTGACAATAATGCTATATTTCTTAATTGATAGGACAGTTGTATACATAAGCCTAACTCATCAAACTTTATATGGAATTTTATTGTATGTAAATTATAATTCACCAAAGTGATTTTTAAGTACTTTCTGAATACTGACACTAATATTAGTCAAATGAGTTTGAAAGCAGAGCTCCCTGATCTTCTCAGCTTGATTTGATTCAAGAATCCTACCCTTCATCATAATAAAAAGCTCAATCTGACTGGCAGGGAGAGAATAAACAAACAAATAAGACAGGTATCTCAAGGTTCCAGAGCATTCTGAGTCCAAGCTGGCTCTAGAACTGGCCCCTGTAAAGACAGCTACATATGGTGGGTATAGGAAAGGGAGTACAGCAGAGTGACTGAGGTGGGCAGGGACCTGGGCCTCCAGCTTCAGCCCTCACCACCCAGCATCCACCAGCAATGCTGTCATTAAGCTACTTCCCCTAGTGTGGAATGCTTTTGAAGACATTTCCTGCAAAGCTTTCAAACTCCAAAGAGAAAAACAGTTTTAGTACTGAGCCAGTGCTTTCTCTCCACTATATAATTGTATTGCCTTCTTTTCCTGATGGATTTGCAAGGTCTCCTGTGGTTTCCTCTTTCAAAGAAAAGGTTAGTCTGAGGCATAAGCTTGGATGTTTACATTTGTCTTTACAGTGTTATTTGACCATTTCAGACATAATTAACCACCTTCATCTTCATCCTGAAATACCTGAGAAATCATTTCATAACTAATTAGAGGTCTCTATGTTAGACCACTGTCTCTTTAATATAGCTCATTTTATTACTAAAGTTTGAATTAATTTTATTATATTTTGGATACTTTCCTAATGTCTAGTTCTCCAATTGGATCAACTGTTCTTTTCATCTAATGCTCTTTCGGGGGGAGTTTTTATATTTCTACTCTATGCTTGCTTTAAGGAGAAAGGAAGTTCTGAAAGCTACCAGCCAACAATATAAACTACTTTGTCAGCACACTGTGCATTTCAAAAACCCTTGCATATTCATCAGGTAGAGGTACTCTACTGTGCATCAGCTAGAACCCTAAGAGACACATAGAGTTGATCATTAAAAAGGCAGTCATCAAAGCTTTGTATAAATTTTGACGTGGAAATTAACACACAGGTGTTTGTTGCTCCATGCTCTCTCCTCAATCACACTAAGTCGCATTTTAGGAAGCAAGTCTCCAGTCCTTTGTTTATCACTTAGTAGACAAGCTGTAGAACAACAATCATGACAGTGGTAAGACAGCCTTCTTCTAAATTCTATTCTTTGCAGTTGTGACTCAGATTTTTCTGTTGTCATAAATACTCAAGAGAAGCCATAATTAAGGATCCCTAGAAGAAATTTCCAGAAAGAAATAGAAGAAAATAAAAGAAAACTAAAACACTGTTTTGAAGCAACCATGAAAAGGAAACGTCAAAAAAAAAAAAGGCAGAAACTATTCAGAGGGAGCACCTACTCTAGAAGGCATTCAGGTCACAAGTCTAAATTAGACACACTTTTTTCATATACACAAAGTGAAGAGACATATATTCAATATTCTTCACAGTAGCTCTACTATTATTCTTCCTCTGGAGAAAAGAGTGTCCACACTAAAATTACAGCTAATATCCTATGTGTGTTTATTTTATATAGGTCATTTTGTTCCCAATAAAAATTACCACCACTTAAAGCCAAAAGCAAATGGCAAAAGAACAAAACAAAACTTAGAGATATTCTCCCAAAGCTTATAATGTCTTAATATTTAAGACTGGCAAAGGCAGAGTGCCTAGGTGGCTCAGTGGGTTAAGTGTCTGACTTACACACAGAGTGTGCTGACAGCTCAGAGCCTGCAGTCTGCTTCAGATTCTGTGTCTCCCTCTCTCCTTGCTCTTCCCTGCTCATGCTCTATCTCTCTCTCAAAAATAAATATTAAAAAAAATTAGAAAGTGAAAAAGATTGGCAAAGGCAATCTTTTACAAGAAAAGTTGATCACAGACTTAAACCTTTTTCAGTCTTGCTAAAACACAGATTGTTGGGCCCAGAAATTTCTAATTCAATAGGTTTGCCATCTAAGAAGTTTCCAAATGATGCTGATGCTGTATGACCAAGGACCATGACACATTGAAAAGCATGATGGTAGTTGCCTGAGTGGCTCAGTCAGTTAGGCATCTGACTCTTTTTTTCTTTAATGTTTTTTATTTATTTTTGAGAGACAGAGAAAGACAGCATGAACAGGGGAGGGTCAGAGGGGGGGGGGGGAGACAGAATCTGAAGCAGGCTCCAGGTTCTGAGCTAGCTGTCAGCACAGAGCCCGATGCGGGGCTCAAACCCACAAACTGTGAGATCATGACCTGAGCCGAAGCCGGACACTTTACCGACTGAGCCACCCAGGCACCCCAAGCATCTGACTCTTGATATAGGCTCAGATCATGATCCCAGGGTCATGGGATTGAGCTCCATGGCAGGCTCTGTGCAGAACATGGAGCCTGCTTAAGATTTTTTCTCCCTTTCCCCTGCTCATTCTCTCTCTCTCATAATAAATATTTTTTAAAGCACTATGGTAGAGGTTAATGACACTTCTTTCCACAATGCTAATTTCTCCATCCCTACCTCTTTTCCCAGACATGGCAATACACCCTTCAAGTAGGATAACAGCAACCCTCAGTCTGAGACAGAGATGAATTACTGAATATAGAGGTGGGGACTGCATTGTTGGAGCCTTCCAGTTCTCCAGGAAACAATCTTGACCTCTGGAGGTTGCAGATCTGTGAAGGGGAAACCTATAAACCTCCACCAATCTCTATACCTTCAAATGATGTAAAGCATACCATCCAAGAAAACCCAAGAAAGACAGAAAAAAAAACCTGGAATGTGCCACTGTACTGAGTTTCTGAACATCACGAATAAAACTACAGGAAGATGGAGATTATCTGGGGAACTTATAGATAAAATTTCGGATGGCTCTGTGCCAGAAAAAATAACCTGTTACAATTAAAAACAAGTTAAATTAAACTATCTGTGCTTAATTGAGGTGACTGAAAGTTTCTTTTCAACAAACATGGTGCTTTCAGCATGTGAGAATGAAACTGTCCAGTGTCTTGAAACTAAGTGAAGTCCCCACCTCTTCTGTCCTTCAGGCAAGAGAAAGTAAGGCTTCCTCTGGGTGGCACTAAGGCAGAAGGATGCTTCAAAGTAAGGAGGCAAATTGCAAGGTATTCTAAATGTCACCCAACTCATACACAAGGAAATATCTACTTGTAGCCAGCCAATTCAAATATTCTTTGGCAGTTATGAGGGTTGGTTCCATGAAAATGCTGCAGAACCAGCAACATACAGGTGATTGCAAAACCTGGTGATGACATCCTTCTAATACACATGCACACACAATTGTTAAGGAATGTCTGAGAAAGCCAACCAATTGGGAAAAAAACTTCCAAGAAAACCTAATGCAGATGATCAATACCTATCACTCAAAGATCTTCATTGTCCTTACTCACATTTCATTTCTCTTTAATGCTTTCAAGTCCTCCATCGTTTTAATCCAATGACATCTGTGCAAAGGGGGAGAGTCAGAGACAATAAAAGATGGACAGGAGGACAGTAAAGCCCACCGAGCCCTGAAATCAACCTTGAGACCACATCTCTCTCGAGGCTTCCATTTATGCCACACTCCCTAGTTTCTGAGCACATACATGAACAGGCAGACAAATATGAGGGGCCATAAATAAGCTAACACAACTTGCTGGAAGAAATGGAGGGAGCTAAGAGAAAGCTGTGTGTCTTCAAAATCAGAGAAGCAAATGAACAGAACTCTTCTGCCAATACTTGCTTTCCTTGCTGGCTGTCAGAAGTTGCACCTCAGGCCTGAACTTGCCTGGGCAGGGGTGGCTCTTGGTGGCTCAGCCTGTGTCCACAGGATTTGTCTATTAGTCACAAATTTGGTCTCCAAGTATGTCTCAGAAAGAGCCATGATTCATCTTGACAACTCAAGATGTACATTACCTCAAATGGGAACAGGGAGAGATGAGCAACCTGGTGCTGGAAAAGAACAAAAAAAAAAAAAAAAAAGAAAAGCTAATGTCACTTCCCATAACACTTTCAAGGTTTGGGCTAGAAGAGTTTATGTGGCAAGAACACTAGGGCAGGAGCAGCCCAGCAAAAAGTGGCCATGTCAGCACAGCACACTCTCAAAGTCCTGCCATTTAGATATTGGAACAAACAACGTTAGCTCAGAAGACCTGAAGTGCATTCTCACAAATGAAATGTTATGTTTCTTCATTTTATTCTTTCTTCTCCAAAGAGCTCTTAGGTTTCAAACAAATTTATTTTTCTTTCATAATCAAGTTCATATTTCTGCATACCCAGCTCTAATATTATACCTAGAAAAATGTATACATATGATCCACAAATACCACACTTAGGAATATTTCCAAGAGAACTGTAACATATGTTCACTAGAAGATAGGCAGTAGAATGTTCAGAGCAGCATTATTCTTAATAGCCCCAAAGTAGGAATTGCCCAAACACACATTAACAGTGTAATGGATAAATGAGCTGTGTATATTCATACAATGGACTACTACACAGCAATGAGAATGACATAGATGAATCCCACAGCCACAAGGTTGAGTGAAAAAAGCCAGCCCCTAAAAAGTAACATTGTATGATTCATTTTACGTAAAGAAGTCAGTAAAGAAGTTATATTTGGTCAAGAAGGGAGCAGAAGAAAGAGTTCCAGGGAGCTGGAAAAGGGCTGTTTCTTTATTGGGTGTTGGCTACATATGTGTTCAGCTTATAAAAGACACCAAGTTGTCTGAATATTATTATCTTCACTTTCCCGAATGAGAATCTCACTTTAATAAAAAAGTGAACACCAGAGCACCTGGGTGGCACAGTCGGTTGAGTGTCTGACTTCAGCTCAGGTCATGATTTCCTGGTTTATGAGTTTGAGCCCCACATCAGGCCTGTTGTTGTTAGGGCAAAGCCTGTCTTGGATCTTCTGTCTCTTCTCTCTCTGCCCCTTCCCTACTCATTAAGGACTTTTTTAGTTCACAGTACAGTTCTTAGAAAGATGGATGGGGAAGTTTGGTGGGGGAAACATCTTAAAGTTCTTTAGTCTAGTATTTTAGCTCTTGATCAAGGTGAAACAAATGAAAATCATACACACAGGAGTCATGTCAGTGAGTACTATCTTCCAATACTGCCCAGTTACCATCATAAATAATAGCTACAAAGGAACTAAGAGAACGTCAACACCAACTTTCTTGTTCTCTAGATGAAATGGGACCTACTTGGCTCAATAACTTATCCAAGATCAGTCAGTAAAGAGTGGCAGGGCAAAAATCAAAGCCGAGTCTTCCAACCTCAAGTCAGTCTCAATTCCACTGCAGGACACTGTCTCACCTGTGAGCCTTTGAATTATTTCAACAGGCCAGTGGCCCATGGCACGTGGTCCCCTCAGTCTCCACTCAATGGAAAATGGAGAATAAATCTGCCAGAATGGACAGAGAGAGAGCCACTACACCCCCATCCAGCAAATCAATGCACTTCTTAGAGGTACAGACCTCAGTATGTATTAAACATGGATATTTCAGGAACATTGCAAAGAACTGGTTTTTAAAAATAAAAACATAGTTTAATAATTTAAAAAAAAATTTCCACTCCCCACCTTGGGATTCTGGTGTTGTATGTATATACAAGTGTCTTGAAAGATAGAAAACAAATACAAATAGGAGTAAAGTGCATAACCCAGAATATACAACAGAACTCCTAAGCTGACTATAGTTGTAAGCATGTTTCTCATGCTCTCTTTTCTCCTCTTGTCCACATGTCCAACAAGTGACTCAGCTTCCTTATTCACTGGGAAAGGGCTGTTAGCAAATAGCACTCAAACATGGGGGCCTGAAAGAAGATCCACACTCTGGAAGATGTGCTAAAAACATTTCATGACAAGATCAAGTGGATTTCTCCTCCATAGTCTATCAAAACTGATAATAAAGCAAATGCAGTCTGTGTCTGTCTGTCTCTTTCTTTCATACACATATAATATAGAGTGAGAGAAAGAAAAAATGACTTGTTCATGTGTCCTATTTTATGCACTTTAATTATTTATGGCCTTGGAATTGTTTTAAATGAACAAAAATCCATGCTGGAGCCTCTTACTCCAAAATCACTGCTGCAAGTAAATAACATGTCACACGATTATATATTCCTTTAATGTTCTCATTTCTACCAAGACAGATAAATCACTACTACATAGAAACCTTCCTGTCTTTAGATTTAAACCAAATAATTTGATAATTATATTACTGTGAAACAACAGAGGCTAACAGTTTTTATAGAGAAAGTGTAGTTAGTATCCATAACTTTTAGTTAGCATTGTTCTCACAAGGGTTGTTGTTCAGGAGCAAGTCTCCTGACTCATTTCACAAAACTGTTACAGGAAATAATTTAGTTTCCTAAAGTTTATCAGTTACCTGTTGCCATAATGACTTAAGGGAATAACTATTTATTTAACTTATGTTTCTGAAGGTCAGCAATTTAGGCAGATGGATCCTGCTTCTTATCTTGACTGAACTTCATTATGGTCTGTGGTCCCTGTGGGTCATCTAGGCAGCTCTGACTATGGGAGTGTTGGCTGGAGGTTGGGTGAGGCAATGGGGATGATTAGGCCATGGGACTCTGTCATTCTCCCGTGGATTAGCTGAATAGAATCATGCAAGACTTTTTTTTTAAGGCCAAGACTTTGAAGTGCAATTTCATCTATTCGTCTGCTTTCTATTGGTCAAAGCAAATCACAAGGCCAGCCCAGAGTTGCAAAATCTAATTTCCCAGAGTGTGGATATAGGGAGCTATTAATTCAGGCCAACAATAAATCTCTCACAGTTTAGTCTCAGACAATGTACTTTCTTCAACAAATTACATCCAGTTACTTAAATAGGCTTGGAAATAAGTATTGAGCAGATTCACAGTTCAAATATTTTCGATTTTCCCCTGAAATATTTTCTAGTTATTTTCTACCTGAGCTGGTATATAACCATAATCATGTAAATAACAGATGCTTTTCCACAGAGCCTGAGTGGCCCAGTTGATTGACTCTTAATTTCATCTCAGGTCATGATCTCAGGATTGTGGGATCAAGACCCGCATAGGGCTCCACACTGACAGTGGACCCCACTTGGGATTCTCACCCTCTCTCTCTGCCCATGCCCTGCTTACTCTCTAAAAAAAAAGAAAAAAAGATGCTTTTTATAGAGGCTTCACCTTAACAGATGAGTTAAGAGGTGAGTTAACAGATGAGTTAATCTCAGTTAATTGCTGAGAGTCAAGTCTTTGCAAATCAGTTTTATCTTCAGAGCTTCTAGTAGAGAGCAATTAGTAGTCACTACATACATGTGTATTGAATGTTTTTACGTCAAATAAGTGGCATAATCTTCTAAGCTAAAGTTGTATTCTACTTTCATATCCTATTCATATTGATATTCTATTTTCTACTTGTACCTTTCTAGTAGGCCTTCTAATCCAAATATATATTACTAGTTTGTAATTAGAAGCTAATCTATTTTTCAGTGTATTAAATGTATTATATTAAAGAAGTGCATTATGCATAGACAAACCTTAAGGTTTTTATGTTTTGTTATTTTATTCCCTCTATCAAAGTCTCTGTGTTTTGACAATAATTTTATGCTCCCCACTCTTCTATCATCCCTAAATATTTCCTACACCTACTATAATGCAGTGACTCTAAACCTGGGCTGCACATTGGAATCATCTGGAAGCTTTAAAAATACTGATGCTGAGCCCAACCGTTGACTTTCTGATTTGATTGCTCTGTGAGGCAGCCTGAGAACTGATGTTTTTAAGGATCCAAGGTTATTGCAATGTACAGCCAAAGTCCAGAACTGTTGGTCTCACAGGTCTTTACACATTACTTAGGAAAGACTTTTATGACACCACTACCATCTCCAACCCCTTGTCATATGCTCTAGTATCACACTTCTCCTTTCCTTCCTGGAAATTATCAGAACTGACAGATGGAATATTGTATTTATTGAACTGTTTCCTAGGAAACAGCTCTGGTTTTGCCCTGGAGAGCTACTATAGTAGCTAACACATAGTAGGCATTCAAAAACCACTTACTGAAATAAATAGAATCACTGATTATATTATAAGGCCCAAATCTCTAAGAGCATGCAATCTGTGAATTATAGCTTAGAATTATAGACCTAGGAGAGAGGTTCTTAAACTTTAGCCCAAACCAGGATCACCTAAAGGGCTTACTAATACACAACTTGTTGGGCCTCACTCCCAGAGTTTCTGATTCAGTAGTCCTGGGAAGACACCTGAGAATTTGCATTTCCAACAAGTTTCCAGTTGACACTGCTGCTACTAGTCACAGGACGATGGCTCACAGACCTTTATCAAGAGGTACAAAGCTCAGTGGCAAAAAGTATGGCCTGTATCATGAGACTGCCTCATTCAAGCCCCAGGTTCGCTACTGTTTAACTATATGACAATGGTAAAGATGCATAATCTCATAACTGCCTCAGCTTCTTCATCTGTAAAATGGGAAAAAAATATCAAAACTTACCTCTTCTATTTGTTATAAGGATTAAATGAGTTCATATTTGTAAAGTGCTTGAAATAAGGCTTGACAGATCAGAGACACTACATAATTGAAATATATAAATGCATTATGCTTTTAATGGAAGCATACTGATAATATTCCTGCAAATATACATAAAATGTTAGTTCTACATTTGAAAATTAAAACAAACCACACAGACATGAAGAATCACTATGGGATCCAAATCTCAAAGTGTGATACACCAAATTAATAATCATAATAAATGCCATTAAGTGATCATCCAGCCTGTGCTAATACTTAGAAGTATATCTTCCTTTATCTTTCCAAATATGAAGGTGTTATTCAACTCAACATATAAAGAAACGGAGGCTCAGAAAGATAGTAACACTTGAGTAACTGAGCCAGCAAATCCTAGAATTAAGGTATTAAGAATATCTCAAGAAGTGGACAACAAGGAAAAAACCTAGATGATGTATAATTCAGGACCCTCAATAACAAGAAAATCCTTAAATTAGCTAACTCATGTGTTTAAAACTTCCAAGATACACTGTTTAAACTAAAGCTTGATCTATGCTTTCAAATGATATATTTATTCTGGATTCCATGTTCTCTTTCATTTTCTATTGCTCTTACTTTCTCCCTCCACCTCCTCTTCTTCCTTTTCCCTCCCTCTTTGGGCTCTTGTTTCTTTGTGTTAGCCTCACTAAGCCTTCTGCAAGGTGAACCCCAACAGATCGAGTCTAACATCATATTCATGGTTAACAATCCCACAGAGTTTTCTAGTTCACAATTCAAGCAAAAGTTCAGGAATGAACTCAATGAGTTCTCAATGAGTTCAGCTGAATCATATGCCTTTCATAAACCAATCACTGTTGCTCAGAGTACAGAGCATGCTAATTCATCTGGCTTGGGCCACATGTCTACACTCAGTGCTGCAGAAATATCCTTCTCAACTGGACCAAAAGGATGGATAGTTGAAGTTTGACTCTCCAAAGGAAAATCAAAGATCTGTTAGCAAAAAAAGGAAAACAGATGCTGATTTCTGAATCAGTTATTCCTTATGAGGGCTCTTGCTCTCCTAGGCTGGAAGTCAGATCATTTGGGTCTCTTTTTCTCTGTATTATTATACGGACTTTCAAGCTTATCAATCTCTCTTGGCTTTATTTTTCTCATTACTGAAGAAGTGGGCTTAGAATTCCAGGCTTCCTCTTATCAGCAATTCAAAAATTTTCATGTGTACATGTCCTGTCAACCCAACTTGAATATGACTAATAAAACCCAATCTTTTTTTTTTTTAATCTCACTCAAAGAAAGAACCTAAATGGACCTGGGAATCATGCAGCTAAGAAGTAAAATTTGATGTCCTAGCTCCAATATATCATTTAGAAATGGTTCTTCAGTTTGAGATGTTTTATGAAACCACTGCAAAGCTTTATATAGTCAAAGGTAGGTGAATGTGTAAGTGGAATAATGGTAGTAACAACGGCATCAGGTTCCTATTCAGTACATGAGTGATAACCAAAAGCAAGGGACACCAAACTAGCAGTACAAAGAAGGGCTAATAAAGGCTGGGGTAAAGATGAGTCAGTTAAGAAAAAGTTTTCTGGAGAAAGTGGTGTTTGAGCTGAGTCTTAAAGGGTGGGAAACTGTCATATAAGTGGAAATAGAGGGGTATTTCTGGCAAAAGGAATGACATGAGCCATGTGGCATGGAATGTGTACAACACGGCTGGAATTAGATGTCTGTGGGGTTGAAGGGTTGGGGAGAGACACTGAAAGGTAAGCTAAGGAAAAACTGCGGAAGGCTTAGCATGCCATGTTAGGAAGCTTGGGCTGTATTCTGTAATGGGGGAGGATAAGACAAAATGCAGGAAGGCAAGAACAGGTAGCTAGCAAGGAGATCAGGTCAATCACTAGGCATAAAGTGTCCAATATAATCCTTCAAGCCATTATCCCTATTTTATAGATAATAAAACAGAGGCTCGGTTGGTGTTGTGAATATGATGTCTAATCACTGGTGTGTTGATTGAGCTGGAGCTTCTACCTAGATTATCTGATGAGTTCAAGCTACTAATTCTTCCACTCTGCCCTTCACATCCCACCTTCCATCCCAGAAGAGTCCTGTAAGTAATAAGTTACCTTTCCATAAGTAGGAATTCAGATGTAATTGACTGAAATAGCTCTCTTCTTAGTGTTATCCACAATATTCCCAGTGTTTTTAGCAGTTAACTATAGCATTCTTCTCCAATCAGCCCAATAGGATTGAATTATTTTTAACTCACGATAATGTGATGTTTGCAAAACTTGGGTAGTTACTAAGAGAGGAACACTTGGCAACTTCACAAAGTATCTAACTGGTTACTTCTGCAAACAAGTCACTGCATGAGGTTTCTGAAAAGAGGGCAGGCTGTCCCAGAGAACAAATATAACTCCAAATATAGAAATATATTTAAATCAAGTAACTTTTGTAATTGGACCAATGGACATAGGCCACCGTGTAAGCTTGCCACAAAACATTATTAGGGAAAAAATTTCCAAGCTCACAATTGCTTGTATTGCCTAGGAATTAGAAGATTTATGTTCAGACTTAGGAATTAAAGACAAAAAGCCTGTCATAGCCTTGTGCATCATACTGGTTGACTATCAGTTTTAAAAATTAGCCTAACAGACTCATTTCTACGTTTCCTATGATTAGAAATTAAAATCAAGGGGAAAAATAGGTAATTCAATTTTCCTTGTACAATGTCACCTTATCACCTACATTTGCACTGTCAGGCCAAGTAATATCAGTTTTCACCATGACTTTCCATCTTTCCCATTTCAAAAGACACAATCATCAGATGCCTGTCTGAAGCTATTTAAAATTTTTTAAATGTTTATTTTGAGATAGAAAGTGAGTAGGGGAAGGGAAGAGAGAGAGGGAAACACAGAATCCAAAGCAGGCTCCAGGCTCTGAGCTGTCAGGCCAGAGCTCAATGCAGAGCTTGAACCAACGAACTATGAGATAATGACCTGACCTCAAGTTGGGATGCTCAACCAACTGAGCCACCTAGGCGCCCCTGAAGCCATTCTTTAAAAAGAGAGGCCTCCAATTAATGTGTTGATTCTGTATTTCTCCAAAGAATTGCAATTATCACCATAGTAAAATTTGATGTCCTAGCTCCCAAGATACCATTTAGAAACTGTTCTTCAGTTTGAGACTTTTTATAAAAGCACTGCAAAGTTTGCAATATGGTCAAAGTATAAGAATCTATAAAGGATTATGTAATCACTATGTCTTGTATATGAAGTGTTGGTTTTGGATTGCTAACAAATGTTCAAACTCCCTTAGGAAAAAAAAGAAAAAGAAAAACAAATTGTGGGGCCAAAAGGATGAGTGGATTGAGTGTCAGCGTTTATGTTCAAGCAGTGTGGATTGGCTCCAGCCTGAGGTTAACTTAGAATTAAAATGGAACTGGTGGTCTTAACTTGGCAGACAAGAGGTTATAACAAATCTATGACCACATACATACAGACGCCACGGTCGCCAGCTAAACCACACACATGTGGCACACTCAGAGAGCTTCAGCTTCAACAAAACTGAGATCCTTTTTCTTCCCTTTTTAGAAAACAGAGAAAACCTTATCCCTTCACACAGCAGCTAAAGGAATCTTTACCATAGTCAACAGATTAAATGGTCTTCTACCCAGAATTTAAATTAACTTTATTAATAGCTGAAGAAAGTTCATCCTTGGTAGAAAGCAAACTACTTCTCATCAACCAATCATTTATCTGCCTAGTGAAGTAATAGGGGGTTTCCAAAAAAAAAAAAAAAAAAAAAAAAAAGGCAGTATCTTCCTGCATGTTCACAATGAAGATCTCTCTGCTATTCTTGAATCTAATGAATGTGCATTTTTCATACCCTCTGGGTATTCATTTTGGGAAGTCAGACTCACTGGCCACCACCAAAGCAATCAAGATTCAAGACGCCACTAATGAAGGCTTCAAAGTGGCAAACTATACGTATACATTGGTGGATTGCTGAACATCCCCCAGAAGTTTAGAGAAGGAAAAACTCCACTATAAATGAGAGGCCAATGTAAAGAGTAGACACAAGATCTATCATGGTGGGCTACTAACATGTTGATGTGGTGGGTCCCAAGTTATGATGAACCTTAAGAATTAGTCCTTGACCCAGAGAACAAATAACTGTAACATGGAGAAGAAAGTGGGCTCCAACTTTTAACAAAGCTGAATGGGATATCATACCCTACCAAAATGAAGAGGCATTATGAAATGTTTGGAGGGGAGTCTCACCTGTGTTCTGTCAAAATTCTATAGGGTTTAAGTGGATCCCCTGGATCATGCAAAATATCAGTTATCTACTGCTGCATAACAAATGACCCCAAACTAAGTGCCCTAAAACACCAACCTAAATTATTACTTATATGACTATGTGTTATGCAGGCAGCCTTGCTGATCTGGGCCAAACTTGGCTGATCTTGGCTGAATTCATTCATGGCGAGTCAGCTGGAGGCAAGCTGGCTAAAATGATATTAGACTATGAATAGTTATAGGCTGGGCGATGAAGGTGATTAAGCCACCCATCTTTCATCCTCCAGCAAGTTAGTCTTGACTAAGTCTCATGATGTTAGCAATATTCCAAAAGAGTGAGCAGAAGCATGCAAATCCTCTTGAGGTGACTCAGGCTTTACTTTTACCATATTTGACTGGCCAAAGCCAGTCAGAAGACAAGGAGCAGAGAGATACATTCCACCTCTTGATCAGAGTTGCGACAAAGTCTCATTCCAAGGGATGGGTTAAAGAAAAAGGAACGCTTAAAGCCATTTTTGCAATCAATCTACTACATCCTTCTAATCAGTGGCAATGTTAGGAGTGAACACTCCTATTTCAAATTCCCAGACTCTTTCTTCTACCCCACACTAAGTCACACACACTCCAGCCCATATTTGATCTAACTGGCATCAAGAAACACATACTTGCTTTCTGAATTATACTGACTTGTGACAAGCTCTCAGCATTTCATTGCTGTATGACCTTGTGGAAATTACTTAACCAATCTGTAACCTGTTGTCTCCCATGTAAGATAAGTTAACCATAGAGCCTAGCTCACAAAGCCATTGTTGAAACTAAATAAGATACATGAAGCTTTGAAAAGCAGACTGACACTTAAAAAGATTAAAATATCACAATCATAATCAATATTGACAAAATGAAATTCTGATCCATCCTTTTTTTCCGATTCATATCCCTTTCTATAATAAGGTACTGGAACACAGAACTTTCTCCCATCCAACATTCAGTTGACCCTTTTCTCTTGTCCTGCACCTCTCCTACAACAGTAATAAGATAGGCCAGCTTTCTCCTATGATGACAATTTTCTGGACAGAGACACTTGTGCATTTAAATTTCCAAGTCAATCTTCAGGCCTGGGGGCTGCCTGCCAAGAGCTTCCTGCCACTTCCCGTAGCCTGAACTCTTAAGAGTCTGGGGTTTGCCTTGTTAAAATGTGGTATAGGCTGGGATTCCTCAGTCCTGGGAGCTATGTTGGGGCCAAGACATTTGTGGCCTACACTGGCTCAGAAATCTGTCCTCATTTGCTGCCATGAAGAATCTGTGTGTATCTGTATACAAACACTTTGAGTGGGTGGATCTTGTGTAAGTACAAACTCACAAAAGTTCATGATTTGGGGAAAGACCACTATACACACACTGCTATGGGAGCAATAATAGTAATCAGGAAATCTTTTTCCCTATCTAGATTTTTCCAGAATAACCTTATCTTAAAATGATAAACAGGGCCTCTAATAGAGTGAGTATAGAAACAAACTTTTATTTGCCTTTTGCTCTCTAGAACAATACAACAATTGCTATGAAAACTACCTCATAAACACTGTCCATATAAATGTGTATACTGATATAAACACTTTTACCTTTTTTAACTTTTCTCCATAATATTAATAGTTCTAATAATTTTAATATTCTAATAAATAATGCTTTCTCATTTTTTAGCTCAAAGGGAACTTCAAAGAGATCACTCTAGACCCCTGCTTCTCAAAATGTAATCTGTTGATCAGTAGTATTAGCCTCACCCAAGAATCTGTTAGACCTACCCCAGATCTACTGAACCAGAATCTGTATTTAAACAAGCCCCCTGATTTTGAGGCACATTAAAGTCTGAAGGGCATTAGGGTAGTCCAGCACTTCTCAAATATCAGAAAAGTATATAATCACCTAGAACACTTGTTAAAACACAGAATCCTGGGCCCTATGCCTAGAGATTCTAATTCAATAGCTCTGGGGAGAGCCCAAGATACTGCATTTTAACAATTTCCCAGATGCTGCAGTGCAGATCTGGAACCACACTCTGGTTTCCAATCCCAAAAGGGACCAATGCTTTTGTTTCACAGCTGTAGAAAATGGTGGGCATGGGTGCTAACTAAATTGTCCAGTATCTCAGTGATATAGAGATCAAGACCAGATCTGTCTCTGAGTTTCTTTCCTTCCAAAAGCACTTTCTGATGTGTGATACTGCTTTCAATAGGATTCTTGGTCTTTTTTGTTTGTTTGTTTTCACATAACTTTCATATTCTTTGTCACCATATGACCAGCATTATTCTTTTCAATTTCTAACAGATGATTCCATCTTCTTAACCTATTTCAAACATAAATTTCATTTTATCCTCTGATATTTTAAAATCCTGGTAGAGGGCTGAAACATGTTGCTCACATATCATTTATTAAATTAAACCCTCTCCCTCTAGTTGTTTCTCTTTTATAATTTCCCCTCCTTAGCTTTCTTGGACCTTCTTATTCCAGGCAGTTATTACTATCCTCAGAATTTGCTCTACTGCCTAGATTTCTAGCATCCACCCTCAAATTTCTGCCTACCTTTTCCTCCTAATACATCTTCTCTTTTTTACATCAGCCACACTAATAACTAGTTCTCCTGTACTCTATCTTCAAGCTACTCAGTCCATCAGTAAACATGAAGTGGTGAGTAGAGGGAGGGAAAATATAATTTGACTTTAAAGAAAGCAGTTAAGAAGCCTGAGGAAAACAAACAGAAACAAGAGCTGAGGCATTGAGTCAATTTCCATTTGGACCTTTGCTAATACTGGCCACTGAATACCAAATGCATGGTTCAGAATCAAAGAAATGAAAAGTCAAAATTGAATAGACCTCCACCTATAAGAATATGTTATGTGTCCAATAACAACTATTTAGGGATTTTTAATTAAAATATATAAAGAGTTTAACTTTTTTTTAAAAAAGGGCACAGGATTCCAAAATTCTTTGATGTGTGTTGGATGGATTTTAAAACTGACCAAGAGGTTCTATCTAATTGCTTAAGTGAGTGCCCTCTTCCTCCCTCAGTGTTGTTTCCTCTCCTAATAACATTTGATCCCCCAAAGAAAAAAAACTTCATGAGTAGAGCTGTCAGGTGTAGCAAATAAAGATATAAGACAACAAGTAAAATCTGAATTTCATATAAACAGTTCTATAGAATCTATAGGTAGAGACTGGAAATTCCAAAGGGGAAGAGGTTTAAATGTCTTCCCTAAACTGACTTGAGTCCTAATGTAACATAAACCTCCAATTTAAATCCCTTTTTGTCCTAAGAAACACTCATCTGAATTCTAGATTTAATTCAGTTACCTAGAATTAATTGATGATTCCTAAAATCAATTCCAAATTGAAGAAAGAAAGGAAAGTAAAGTTCCTTTGAGTATCCCAGTTATCTCCATAACTGGGAAAGCAATAGCCAACTTATGGAAAGAGCCTAAATATCCATCAACTGATGAATGTATAAAAAAAAAGATGTGGTTTGTACATACAATAGAATACTACCTGGCAATGAGAAAGAATAAAATCATGCCATTTTCAGCAACATTGATGGAACTGGAGGGTATTATGCTGAGTGAAATAAGTCAGTCAGAGAAAGACAGATATCATCTGTTTCACTCATCTGTTGATCTTGAGAAACTTAACAGAAGACCATGGGGGAGGGGGAGGGGAAAAATAGTTACAAATAGGGAGGGAGGCAAACCATAAGAGAGAGACTCTTAAATTTGGAGAATAAACTAAGGGTGGATGGGAGAGTGAGGAGAGGGAAAAATGGATAATGGGCATGGAGGAGGAAAAGAAAACAAAAACAAAAAACAACAAACAATAACAAAGAAACAGACTTTAACACTCAAGCAACATATCCTCCTGTACAGTCCCAACAAACACATTCACTTTACAAGATTGCACTTATATGTCCATAGCAAGTTTTTCTGGAACTTTAATGTTTGAAACAGCAAAATAATCTGGGAAGCTTGTTTGAACAGATATCTGAGCCTCACCTCAAGATTGTGATTCAGTAAATCTGAGGGGAGCCTAAGATTTTGCATTCCATACAAGCTTCCCAGTAATACTAATACTATTGGTCATCAGACCACACTTGGACTAGTACTACTTTATGTCAAGATAGACAACATGAAAGAAATGCATACAACTGCTTTGTTTAAGGACTGGTTCTTTTCTCTTCACCACTGCCATTTACAGCTACCTTCTCAATCTAGGTCCATGTGATAGTTGGAGAGATCAACTGGCCTCCCTACTCGTACACCCAGGCTCTGTCTTGATCATCAGGGCCCTTTGTCTTTATCATCATTAGTGTCCCTGTCATCCATCTGTCTGTCACAATGAGATTACTGGCCATAAAGATTCCTGAGATCCTGGATTCTGCCTGTCCTTTGCTCTTCTGTGAATTGCAGCTCTCCAGTATACAAATTTGCCACAGACGTGCATATCTGCTGCATTTCAGTTTGCTTTGTTCCAAAGGTAACAAAATAAAATTACACATCTATAGGAATTCAAGCCTTCTCTTAGAATCTTGCTGTGGTTTATTAATTTTGCTTTTTTTTCCCCCTAATGTGGGTATTTTAAGAAGAAAACTCACTGTACTACATTGCAGATGAAGGGCCCCAGGAAGTCCTGAAGTAATTCTCAGCACCTCTCTTGTTTTCCACTCCTTTTCAGAAAGCCCAAAGCAGTTTTTCTCCATGGATGCTCATCTAAGGTCTCTCCCCAGGAATTTTGAGGTATTCTTAGAAGGACATCAGCTCTATTGAGAGATGTGTATGATCAGCTTCTTTACATCAGGTACTCAATCACATAATCTAGAAGGCACTGGGCTACAGGAAGCAAGACTCTGCCTCTGCCTTAAAACTCAAAGTATTAAACAGGGTGGGGGAGGGAAGGGGGAGGAGATGGAATCACTAGATTCCAGATTTTGCTCCTAGCTGGCTATGTCACTCCTGGGAAGACTACTTAACTTCCCTTTCCCTTCAGTTGTAAAATATGAACTGTTTTTAAATGACGCCCCCCCCAAGGTCCTACCTTCTTTATGAGTCTGCAAAACCATGAACCTAGAGACAAGACCCAAGAAAACACACTGCTTTCTAACTTGGCATGAGTAGAAGTTTTACTCTAGGAAAATAGACCCTCATGATGGATATGTCACTGAGAAATGCCAAGCAAATAACAGGACAGGGAAAAAGAAATAAAAGATGGAAAAGGCATGTGCAGTGCACCAATAAAGAGAAACCATCGCTTTTCTTTTTCCCTCTTTGAAGGCAATAGACAAAAAAGCAATAAAATCCAAAATCCAGCAATATCAACAAGAAAACACTTAGTCTGTTTTCATATTCTGTTGCTACAGTAGCAAAAGTAGCCAGCTCCTTCTCAGGGACTCCTGGGTAGGGAGCATCCATCAAATCACAGGCACGCCTTCTATTCAAACTCAATTTGGCTAAAATGACTTTTTTATGAGAACTCATGAGAAAATGGTTGACTTCCAGCCCTTATGTTATCAGAGTTGTTTGACATTGAATTACATGGGCCCAGACTATAAATCTTGACTTCAAGCTCACATACAAGGCATTTGATGTGTCTGGGAACCTGCTGAAGAAAGAAATTAGCTGTAAAACAAAGTAAAATGCCTGTTCCCATGGGAAGACTCTGCAGGACTGCTAATAGATCATGTGTTCATTTGGAAGACACTTGTTCCTTTGGTCAAACAGCAACTAATATTTTTGCTTTCCACTGCCTTGAACAGGAAATATGGTGCTAAGGGCCGATAGACAGGGCAAGGCATCAGATTAATTACACGGTCAGTAAACATTTGCTCACCCGTGTTTCCTAACGGTCTGAACACTTCCTGGTTAGAGATCAGTGATGCCACTGGCCTCTGTTAATTGTTGTACTCTTGTTTAAATGTCTGGGAAGACAGGAGTACATTTTCAGAAAGCCCCACAATAAGAGAAGGATGGGGGCACAGGAGACCCAGGAATGTTGAAAGCAGCCCCTGCTTGTAACCTGTGCTGTGGCTGCCACAGTTCACTGCCCTCACAAGGACATCTGGAAACCTGCAGAGTGAGACTCAATAAGGTGAACTGATGTAACTGGCAAATTCTTTCTACTTCAGGGAATGGATATTAAATGGAGGTTCAAGTTCATTCTAAAGAAGAGAAAAAGAAGAGCATTCTGGGAAAGATAGGTGGTAATCACATCAGAACACCTGCCACCTACTCCATTCTACTTGGAAATCTCTTATCTAGGGCAATGGCAAAGGATGGACAAAAACAATGCCCACCTGGAGCTGCTCTTTAAAACAATGTTTCTCTAAGTGTGGCTCTGAACCAACAGCCTAGGCATGCCTTGGGAACTCATTAGAAATGCAGATTCTCAGGCCCAACCACAGACCAGCTCAATCAGAAAACCTTGCATTCTGAGTTATAACAAATTCTTCAGGTGACTCTTATACCACTAAAGTTTAAGAATCCCTGCCATAAAAGGATTGTCATATACTTGCTATACAGATGCCATATGGGCCCTAGACTCAAGCTCTCTGCTGTAATGTATAAGGTCCTTATATTCTGGCCAACTCATGTGTTCCAGTCATAAATGCCAGCTTTACACACTACTGTTAGTCCTAGTTTACTCCTTCTTTGAGGACTTTGCCTGGAAGCTTCCTATGTCTACCTCCTTAGCTCATTTATTTTTCCTGAAAAAATGAGATGTTTTTCATAAACTAGTCCCCCACCACAGACACTCTTCTAAGTATCTGACAACACACAAGGTCCAGTATTGCCCATTAGCAATTTTCTAAGATTATGAGTTTCTTTCTAAGTTGATGGCCCATTCTCCCCCAATTAGAATGTAAACCATCATAAAAATAGGCACCAAATTTCTATGCCCAATATATGCTATATCCAATATACTTCTAAAAAATATAATATTCATGCCTTCTCCTCACATCTCTACTCAAAACCCATTCTCATGTGTCAATTATACTTCAATAAAGCTGGTGAAAAACTCTTATTCTTACACATTCTAAATTATAAAGCAATGTAAATGGAAAGGAGACAAAACATTAAGAAAAATGAAAATTCATTTCAGGCATCATTCAATAAGTAGTGTGTAGCCTTTTAGATGCTCAGGGGGGACCATAAAATAGCACCTTTTGGACATCTAGAGGTCTTTCCATTTTGGATCTGTTTTTCAAAAGA
Organism: Suricata suricatta; assembly: GCF_006229205.1. Lineage (NCBI taxonomy): Eukaryota > Metazoa > Chordata > Mammalia > Carnivora > Herpestidae > Suricata > Suricata suricatta. Next base: position 70,960,662 of record NC_043711.1, read on the forward strand.
GGAGCTCTGATTTAGATGAAGTTCCTTAATCCTTTACCAAAGCAGAAAGCTGTCTTTACTCCAAGAAATGTTATCTGTTATGAGGTAATAGGAAAGTCATCAAAATTCAGTGCCTAAACTAACTTACTCTCTAATTGGGTCTTTATATTTTTCTCTCTCCATATTTTATCTTCATATATCTTTCTCAAAGCTCAACAAAGCAGCAGAAACTTGAACATGAAGGGGAGCATCTAAACAAGACTTGCATGACTGAAGATCCAGAAGCCTGTTCACAATGTAGCAGGTTATTTTACTGGTCTTTAAAAAAAATGCCTGAATGGCATTACTTTTGCCTCCATAATGGCTTAAATGCTTCCAAAAGGCATTAGAGTCACTCATTCCCCACAGAGATGGAAGAATAACACAGATGACAGTGCATTTAGTAAGAGGCAGACAATGCCTGTGGTGGCTCCATTACTCTGTCATCAAAGATATCAGCACTAGGTTGGGCGCTGAGCATTAGCCCATGTAGCCTGATATGAGTTCATGGAGCTGGAATTCAAAACACTAACCAGCTGTGGGAACCCAGTGAGAAGCCTGTCACACTGAATGGTATCCAGATTAGAGCTGTGAGAATTTGGGAAAACCCTTCTTGCTAAGTAAGTTTACTCCTTCAGCTTTCTTTCTTATTTAAATTTTCAATGTTTGCTAGAATCCTGAAAGTAGAGCAATATATTTGAATAATGGAAAAAGGCAACTCAAAAGATTTTTTGAGGCAATCATGGAAAATGTAATACTGACTGGATATGTGATGACCTTGTAATTATAATTTTTAGGTGTGATAATAACATTTGGTTTATGTAGCAAAATACCCATAACTCTTTAAAGATGTGTGCTGGGAGGAATGTAGGGGTGGGATGAAATGATGTCTGGAATTTGCTTTAAAATAATTCAGGGGAAAAAAGGGGGAAAGGAAAAGATTAAACAAGTATTGCAAATCCTCAGTATTTGCTGGCTCTGGGCTGGGTTATGGCAGATGAACAAAATATTCCCTTTCCTTGTAAAAATATGTTTGAAAATAAACACAATAAAATTTTATGATAAAAAAGAAAAGAAATAATGCCAGAGCAATGGCAAAGTTATTTCTTAAGTAATAGAAAAGTGTCTTAAGTAATAGAAAAATAGAAAAAGGCTGGCCTCTGTCAAACAAACAATCTACAAAATCAAAAAATGAGAGTTAAATTCTCAGGTGTTCAGGTCTTAGAAACATCCTTTTGTGGTATATGATTGGTAGGAGCAAGCAAAGAAGCTTAATTAAATGGACCATAAATTGGAAATGATACCTTGCTTTATTGGGTACTTGATTATTCATCACAGTGGCTATGATGGGAATAGACCAAAATGGAGATTCGGGGTCTCAGGTTCTATGGTATTTCTTTTCCTCATGAGTACCTATGTGACTTTCAACTCAACATTTCTATCATTTGGTTTCTTCATCTATAAACCACAGGCTTGCATAATATGAGAACTAAGGTTTCTTTCAGGCCTGAAAGTGCAAATTCCAGATTATATTAGCAAGTCTTCAGTAACATGGGAGATTTAAAAAAATTATAATAAAGGTCAAGTTCTCACTCTGACTTAGCAAATCAGGAGATGGCAAATTTATGAAGCCTCTATTGATTTCTCTGCAAAGGATATCCAAGTAGCAACCTTTGCTGTTTAGAAAATCTAACTGGCTAAGGAAGCAATATGGAAAATAAACAGGTTCCAAAAGTGGTTTGACCCACAGCATAATTCTATTAAGAAAAAAACCTGTCAACTCAAATACTTTGTGCATTTGTTTTCATAACTCAGAAAAAAATGGATATATGATCTTCACTTATGCATCAAGAAAGTTGTAAAATAATTATTTCCTTCAAAATGTTTGAGAATTTTATTGAAACATGTGCACTTCTAGTGAAATTAAACTTTGAAGTGGGAGGGCTGGCAGGGCAAAGATGAATTTATAAGGCCGCTCAGACCATTCATTCACTCATATTCTTCTCTAGAAAGGTTGTCAAGTGTCTGTGTGGAAAACACATCACTGATTTCAGAAATGTGCCCTACATGGAATCAGCTCTTGATGTACAAAGCTAGAGTCCATTTCACTCTGGGATCCTGCTTTCTACAACTTGGTGTCTTCCAGATTTCTTTCATTTCTGGTTGCTTTACTTGAAATTTGAGGTTTGTGATCCATACATCATCAAATGTACAGCAGGATTTATCTCCCTTCCACAGGGACAGTTCCTGGCAGCTTTCAAGAATTAAAAAAACAAAAAAGATAATTATGTTACAGTAAGATGCACATCATAAAATGCTTAGTATCCTAGGTCTTATGTGTTTCAGTAAATGTGTTTCATTCAGATTTACCTCTGCATTTAGAATCTTGCTCTTCTTTTTTCATTCAAATCATCCTATTCCTTTCTAAGAACGAGATGTGAAATATTGGGGTATGGTGTCTGGGCAAGGGGAAAAAAATCATATAATTCCTATGAAAAACTTTGAAAAGGAGAAAGAGAATTTTACTCATTCCAGGGTGCTCTATCACCTGAGCTGTCATTTATTACCAAACATAAAAAATGAAATTATGGAATCTATATTTGACATCTATCAAGAGTTTTGTGATGCTGTTACCAAAAAATGATCACTTTTTTCTTAGAAAAAATTTTAAAATAATGTTCTGAATCTGGAGCACCTAGGTGGCTCAGTTGGCTAAGCATCCAACTCTTGATTTCGGCTCCCATCATGGTCTCATGGTTTGTGAGTTTGAGCCCTCCATCAAGCTTTGTGCTGACAAAACAGAGCCTGTTTGGAATCCTTTCTCTCCCTGCTCTCTGCCCCTCCCCCGCTCATGTACATGCACTCTCTCAAGATAAATAAACTTTAGAAAAGAATTTTTCTGAATTCTATATTGCCACTTTCTGACCTTCTGATATCAGTTCTTCAACCAGAAAACATTTCTCCAATTTTATAATGAACATTAACAAAAGGAAAAAAGTCAATAGCTGTACATTTATTTTAAAGTAATCCTTTGAGAATGGATGAAGTTCCATGGCCACAATTATATTTACTTCCATCTAGTTTTTGTATTAGAGGTATCGCAATAAAAGTTTCAAGTTTCAGAAAAATTATTCATGCCACCTGATAAGAGGTATTTCTTGATTCTTAGCAGTTTTACCATCAAGTGTAAAATAAGGAAATAGTGTTGGCTTTGGGAGTTATCTAAATCAGAGGTTTTCAAGGCTGCATCAGAATCACCCGCAGAGCATATTGAACCACAGACCTCAACTCCAGAATTTCTAATTCTAAAATTCTGGATTGGAATCTTAGAAATTGCATTTCTAACAAGTTCCTGGATGATCCTGATACTGATGCTGCTAGTCTAGGGACCATGCTTTGAGAACCAATAATATAAATATATGCACTATAGGTGCTTAAATAACAGAAAACTATTAATTACTTCATTCAGTTCTTCAGAGCCTTAAGCCATTTAACATTTGGACTGGTGGTTTTGCAAACCAAAACCTGAACATTCATAGTCCTCAGTATAAACAAAATCATCATAGGTTTGAGCACAAGTTGTACAATAAACCCAAAATTAGGTAAGATGTTGCTTAATTTTCAGTCTAAGTAACCTTCTTTGGTTACCAGCCATGCAGGTGCACAAACCATCAAGAACATTTTGGGAAGGTAGTAGTATTATGGTGTTTTGAATTGCCCCCCTGTACTGTCATTAGCAGTACAATAAAATATCTAAAGAAATCTGAATTTTCAGGGTGTGATCTGAAGTTACACCAGTGTGACCCAAGGAAGTAAGGTTCACAACCTCAACTATGGCGGTCGACCTCTCTGGATGATCACTTCTGTCTCTATTACCTCTGGGTCCTTAGATGTCTTTGCTGGCCCAGGCCTCTGCTTTCGTCATGGACCCTTTGGTTGTCCCTCATACTAAGGTGATGATGACAACAAGCATAAAGAAGTCTTTCAATAGTGATTTCCTGTATTTCACTTATCCCAGCTCAGAAAAATCTTGCCATTCAAATGAACTGGCGTCAGAGTTACAGTGGGAAAAAGGAGGGATGGGGGAAGGGAATCGCTTTCAAAAGCTCTCCCTGTGAGGAGAAGAGACAAGAGCAGGAAGAGGAGGAGCCCAAGGCTGGCTATTTTTGAAATGAAATGCAGAGCCCTTTGCTCCTCTCTTCTGTTTCTCTCAAGCCCCGAGAACAACTTGTCAAAGGCATAAATCTCTGGGCAATTCATTCTGTCTGTATTCCTCTGAACTCTAATTAGCAATCAAGTACAGCCAAAGCTATATGGACAGAAATATGGGTTTCTCCCTCAAAATCTGCAGCCTCCTTTCATAAAGCAGTCTTCCATCAGGATCAAAATGTCACCTCCCAAATAATATCACTCCTAATGGAATCCAAGAGGGAAGAAGAAAGAAATTTCATAATGATTTGGGGTGGAAGTTGAGTCTTAACACAGGGGATTACAGGGTTCTGGCTCCAGTAGGGGTTACAACTTGTGCTCACAGGGGAAAGCATGATGTCTCATGATGAAGTGGTCAGTTCACTGAAAATGCAGAGAGCATTTTAGCAGCCCTACTGGCTTTCACCTGAGAGGTGAGAGAGGGAATCACAATAATGACTGTGCCAAGCTAACTGAATGAAAGAGAAAACTAGCCCAGGTGTTGATACAGAAAAATCTAGGACAAGACAAAAGCAACTCTCAATTTACCTTCTGGCCTACTTACTCCTGTATTAAAAGGGGTGTTATCTGTACCAGGAAAGAGAACTGAGGCCTGTGTTAACACTTGTTGCCTATGTTTTATTTTTAGGCTCTTCACTCAGAGAAAAGGCCAGTTGGACTTCAGGTCTCAGACCACTCTTGGTTCTCTCAGGTTTCACTGCACACAAAAACCCAAAATGATTTTCCATCATGACCTGGCCAGGAAGTACAGCCAGCAGTCAGAATGGGTCTGCTGAAAATGGGCATGTGAGCTTGGTTATCTGTGCCCAGTGGGGTCTGTATCAGCACTCAATTTGATTTTCCTATCCAGTTGGTATTTTTTTCCTGAGACAAGGCTTAGATATAAGAAAAATATACATATATGTGTGTGTGTGTGTATATATATGTGTATGTGTGTATGTATATTATATATGTATATAAAATCAAGATGATGTGGCCAATATAAGAAAAGGTGAACAATTCCAAGACTCAAGACATTGTCCCTGGTAAAAACATAGCACAGTGATAGGTGTTAGCAGTGGGAGGGCAGCACAGAGTACTTCCTGGAATACAGTTGCCTATGTTTTCTTCATCTTTGTGGAGGAAATGCAACTGTCACCTGGAACACCTGGGAAGTTGGAAATGCCATGGAAACCAGTCTGATCTACTTCATGAAGAAGGCTCTAATCGTACTAGCCAAAGGCAAGTCTTCCAGATGGCCCTGAACTCTAGGGAGCATGATTCAGCCAAAGACATCAAACACACTGGTTCCCAAACTCCCCAGCCTGTCTCAGATCTCCTTTAGCATTGTTTACCATAGATGAACTACATAATATTTTCTTAGCAACAATTTTTTTGCTTAAATCATGTCACTGAAAAAGAAAACAATAAATCCTGTGGAACATGGAAGTAGAAACGCTGAAACAGCAGCCTATGAGAAGCTCCCACAAAATATAAACAGAAATGTTTGCTACCCTAAACTCTGAGTCTGAGGCCTACTTCTTTTCCTTTAAAAGGAAGATTCATGGGAGTTACAGAGTTGATGGAGATGTGTTAGTGGCAAATTGAGATTGTTAAGCGGGAGAAATGAAAAGACTAAAAAAAAATCTAACCGTAGGATCGAAAGTTATTTGTCATTATGTCAGTGTCCCAAACAAATAATTTCAAAATACCTAAGACAGTGGTTTTCAAGATTTTCAGCCATAACCCACTGAAGAAAGGGGCTATATGTTCCAAACTTCACATGTGTACATACATGCACCCCTACATACAAATCCTTATCTTTATAAAGCATGATGCAGTCTGATACTGTTTGTCCTATTTAATTCTTCAAAAATGCTTGCTGCGACCTACAGGTGTGTTATTAACCACAGTTTTAAAAACACTGCTTTAAACTTTGGGAAATATTGGTTACACTTTATTTCCTGAACCCACTCAACATAGAAATCTCCTCCACACTATCCACAGTTATCAAATCACTGCCCATTCAGCACACTCAATCAACTTTATTAAAATACTCTTTGTTGGCTTATTTTCTTTCCCACTAAAATGTAAAATCCTTTTTCCTGAGCCAAACTGCCAGCACCTTCAGGTCAGAGAGAATATCATTTGTGCCTTATATTTTATTGTTAAAGATGTACCATAAATGATGACCAAATTTAATCTTGACACTACCGGATATCTGGAAATTTAATTTTTTCCTATTGATATGGTCCCCACAAATAAAAAGGACACTATAATGAACATATATCCGTCACTTATGTTGGTGGTGGACGTAAAAGAAGAAATAGTCATTTCCCCCTTCCTGCTGGAGCACCTCAAAGTGCCTACAAGTGAAAGCTTGTCTGTGACAGGAAGTATCATGACTCAATAGTGAGGCACACAGCAGACGTGTTGGGTTGGAAGTGGTTGTTTCTGCACAGCCACTACTCTGACCATGTAGCCACATGTGGAGAAATTACACCATGCATCATTGCACCATTGGCCCTGCCAAAAGAAGGACTGAGATGGAAGCATATCCTGGAAAACAATAACTTACATCTGACATAAAACCTTGGGATAAGATTGTATGACTTGTAGTTTTATCATTTAGAGAACAATCTTAGGGAGTTTCATCCGGGGATTCTGGTTTTCTGCTTTATGTAACAAATGTAGTAAAAACTTTATATTTAGATTCCTTTGATCATACACCATTGTTCTTAATTCAAGACTCCAGGATAAAATTATATTATTTAAAGGGCAAGACAATGAAATTGATTACAATCCTGTGTCTTATCCCCAAAAATAACTTCAATAACAACTTGCATTTTGAAATTTAACTACAGGCCCTGGGATGAACTAAGCATTTTCTTGGCATTTAGTTCATTTAATCCTAACAGTAACCCTATGAGGGAGGTATTATTATTAATGTCATATTACAGAGAAGAAACTAATGCTCAGGGATATGAAGTGAATTTCTCAAGGTCATGCAACTCAGTGCCAGCAACATTGCAGGGTTTTAAAGCAATGCTCTTAAACCTTTCTATGGTCCAATCCTATCACAAGTAATTCAACAAAGACCACAGTATTAGGATACAGAAATAATAATACAGTTGATGGATATTTAGGTTCTTTCCATGGTTTGGCTATTGTTGAAAGTGCTGCTATGAACATTGGGGTACATGTGCCCCTATGCATCAGCACTCCTGTATCCCTTGGATAAATCCCTAGCAGTGCTACTGCTGGGTTATAGGGGAGTTCTATTGTTAATTTTTTGAGGAACCTCCACACTGTTCCTCAAAATGTGGCTGTACCAGATTACATTCCCACCAACACTGTAGGAGGGTACTCATTTCTCAGAGCCTAAATGTCCATCAACTGATGAATGGATCAAGAAGATGTGGTTTATATCTATAATGGAATACTACATGGCTATGAGAAAGAATGAAATCTGGCCATTTGTAGCAACATAGATGGAACTTGAGGGTGTTATGTTAAGTGAAATAAGTCAGGCAGAGAAGGACAGATACCATATGTTTTCACTCATAAGTGGAACAGGAGAAACTTAACAGAGGGCCATGGGGGAGGGGATGGGGGAAAACAGTTGGGGAAGTGGGGGGGAAACCATGAAAGACTCTTGAATACTGAGAACAAACTGAGGGTTGATGGAGAGGGGAGGCTGATGGTCATGGAGGAGGGCACTTGTAATGAAGAGCACTGGGTGTTATATGAAAACTAACTTGACACTAAACTATTAAAAAAAGAAATAATAATATAGCTCTTATATGAGGACTCAACTAGAAGGAAGATGATTTAATAAGCACAGAAGTATAATGAGTAAGTGGATGAAACAGCTTTTACAAAAATCTCCATTCTCTGTATGTCACCACAGGACCCCCTCAGTTTCTGTTCCTTATTCTCCATCCCCCACTAACAAAAATAAACATGACAACTTTCAAAAGTTTTAGGAAAAGTGGTTCTCAAAGTATATCCTTGGAAACATGTGAGAGAAGCAAATTCTTATACCCCACTTCTTTTTAATGTTGGTTTGATTATTTTGTAGATATGAAAAACCTAACAGATAAGGAGATCATTGCCATTGTAAAGTTACTTTGGGGGGCACCTGGGTGCTCAGTTGGTTAAGCATCTGACTCCTGATTTCAGCTCAGGTCATGATCTCATGGTTGGTGAGTTTGAGCCCCATGCCCAGCTCCACGTTAATAATGCGGAGCCTGCTTGGGATTCTCCCTCTCTCTCTGCCCCTCCTCTGTTTGCAAGTACATGCACACTCTCTTGCCCACCCCCCTCAAAATAAACAAACTTAAAAAAAGAAAAAATACTTTGTTATACTTAGAGATCATAAGAGAGGGCAGGATGGCATGGAAGGCACAATGGGCAGTCAGGAGACAGAGTGGCAGGTAACAGGGTGGGCAAGAACTTTTATTTTGGTTTCTTCTGGAAGAACAGGAGTGGTGAGATAAACTGGTTTAGATTTAGCTAGTTTAAAAATAATTTCAGCAGGCTCTGGAGCACAGGAATTGTCTCTAGTTGTCTGGCACCTAACCCTGGGATGATTAGTGAAAGTGGATAAAATGACAGTGCTTGGGCTCTGGACTAAGTGGTTTGCATTTGGAAGTCATGCTCAAGGGTGAGCTGTTTACTCTTTCTAGGAAGTGGCTGGCACCAGATGGAACAGTCTTTCCAGGGTCAGAAAAACCCCAGATGTCAAAGCATCAGAATATGGAAAATAGAAGACATGGTTATTGTACCACTCCAGACCTACTAATTCAAAAACTAAGTTGTGGATCAGGAGTCTGTTTTCATAAGCCCTCCAGGTGAGTCTGGTGCACATTATAGTTTAAGATCCACAGTTTTAGTATTTGCTGTGTTTCACATAGCACATGGAGCAGTAAGTATTTAGTACAGACCTGAATTTCTCCTTTCCTCAAAACTTAGCAACTTTAAGTATGGATATAAAATATATATCCATAGGCTATTAGAAGAAACTATCTTTAAAGCATTAAATACACACCAACACTTCTAATAATGCCATCTATTTCTTTATTCCCCCCAAAAAGCTGTGTGTCTAAGTTAGAGTAAAGTTTTAATAATAAAATAGTACAATGAGACACTACAGTGTACCCTTTAAAACTAGATGTTTAATCTTCAGAGTGATGTGAAAAAACAGCTTCGGGGCCAAGGGCATTAGATAGCATTTGGAGTTTCACCCTAGAAAGCTCTGTGTAATTTGTTTTTCTAGAAATTTCCAGTAACTTCTGAAAGACCTACTTCTATGTTTGGTCAACAACAGAAACTGTGGGTAGTTTTATGTATATTGGGAGGATTATAAAACCCAACTTGTTACTCCCAAAACTTTTAAGTCCATGTTTTGAAAATAGATTGATGTTAGAGAGGGTAAAAGAAGATTCATGACCCAGTCCTAGTTGTGCTTTAATTAGTCATATAATCTTGGGCAAGTGAATAAATCTCTCTGGACTTTTGTTTTTCTCATCTGTGGTGCCAGGGTGCTGGATGAGAAGGTATTTCAAAGCAAATGTGATTCCATCTATATTTAGAGGTGGAGAGAAACTTCTCATGAAAGATCCCTTGAAGGAGATGATGCTTTTTACCACAGTAAAATACTTTTCTACCTGCTCTGAGCTCTAACATCTTCACTAAAATTATTACTTGAGACAACCTAGCCTACATGTTTATCTATAAATCGGAGCTCTCATCTTGGCTACACTTTAAAAATGCCAGTGTCTGAAACCAACTCCCAGAGACTGTTCTTGGGTGTATCTTGGATATTGGTATTTTTAAAATCTCCCAGGTAATTCTAATGTGCAGCCAGTGTTGAGAGGCAGAGGCTTGAAACAAGTGCTGGAACATTCTTTACACTAGAGAAGAACACATGGTAATTAGTTATACAACTATCTGATCATGTGGTGGGGTAAGTGGGGAAGTCACAATAAGTTTGGCCTCATCCCTGAAAAGAGAGGGGCAGTGGTCAGAAACTAATTTCATGAATGATTCTTTGAGACAAGGAATAAGAATGGATAATATTCTCCCTTCTTCTGGTAGAAAACAGAAGTTATTTTGCTTAAAGATTTTTGGAGAAAGCACATTTGGTCAGATAGGAGAGTTCTCATAAAGGGTGATAGGAGGGGCTCATGTAAGTTCCCATTCTACACGGTAATTTGCAGGCAGCAGATAGTCTAAAGGGCATGCCATAGCAGGAGAAACAGCCAGGATTGTGAGTGTTTGTGAGACACCAACTGGAATCCTTGGTTTTCCTGAAATGCTGGCTGCAGGAAGAGAAGGATGAGATTTACACAGGGCTGAATTTTTGAACTATGCAATGAAAACAAGTATGGTATCCTTGGCCCCAATTCTTTACCCTTTCTGTATCCATATCCTTTACCAGGTAACCTCATGGTGCCCTCCCACTCTGTCTCCAAGCCATGTGACTTAGTTTGGCAAGTGAGATGCAAGCAGAGGGCTGGAAAATTCTCCTACTCTTATATCTTTACCTTTGTCCTGTGAGTATCCCACCCTAGATCTGTTGACAGTTAACTGACCTCAAGACATGTGAGCAAGGCCAGCTGAGGCAGACAGACTCTAAGATGGCAACCAATGGTTCCCACTTTCTGGTATCCAAAGCTTTATGAAATTTCATTCCTTTTACTGTGGGTGGACCTATAACTTGCTTCTAACCAACAGAATATGGCAAAGATGACAGGATGTCATTCCTATATTTATCACACAAGACTCCATCTCAGAACAGGCACTCGCCCTCCTGCTGGCTTTGAAGAAGGAAACATAAATAGGTGAAATATGGAGAGGCCCATGCGGCAAGAAAAAAGAATAAAACATAGGAGAGCTTTAGGATCTGAGGGGCTTCACTTCTACAGCTGTAAGACACTGAATCCTGCCAATCAAATGAGTGTATTTGCAGTACAGCCTTCCCCAGTCAAACCTCCAGATGAAGACACAGCCTAGAAAGCACAAGGGTTGCAGTGGTGAGATCCTGAAGCAGAAAATACAGGTAAACCACACTATAATGCCTAACTCACAGAAACTGTCATATAATAAATGTGCATTGCTTTAAGGCACTAAATTTGCTGAAGAACCTCTCAGCTGACCTATAGCTTTGTGAACTAAATAAATGCTAGATAAGCCAACCCCCATATGTGTGTGCAAGACCACCAGAGTAACCAAGCTAAGCCAAATATGGCCACAGACACAGAAGTAAGTCCAGCAAAATCTTCCAAGTCCAGTGCAGATCATCTGAACCCTACTAACTCATAAGCTAACTATTCATTACTCTATGTGACTGGGTTTTGTTATTGTTACACAGTATTATTGTGGCAATAGATAACTGATACAATGACAGTGAAATTTAGTTATTTCCTTAGTTCTCAGAGACAAGTGATACTTCAGAAAACTGGAAATTACATATAATATAATGTGATAAAATTAATCATAACTTGAATAAATATTATTATCCAATAATCTCAATGGAGAATTCCAGAAATCTTTAGTCATCCATATATAAGAGAAATATTTCTGTCCTGGGACTCTTTGGATACTGTATTCTTTTATCATCCTTTGATTTGTTCATTCTAGTTCTCCTAACTAGAATGACCAATTCATTATATACAGTTTTTTAAGTTTATTTATTTATTTTGATAGAGAGCAAAAGAGAGAGCAAGGGAACAGGGAGAAGAAGGGGGCAGGAAGAGAGGGGACAAGGTAGAGGGTAAAGGAGAGGGAGAGGGTGGGGTAGGAGAGAGGGAGGGAGAGAGAGAGAGTGAGAATGAATCCCAAGCAGGCTCTATGCTATCAGGATGGAGCACAAAGTGGGGCTTGATCTCACAAGTCATGAGATCATGATCTGAGATGAAATCAAGAGTCAGAAGCTTAACTGACTGAGCCACCCAGGTGCTCCCTATATCCAGTTTTTAATATTTCAAAGAAATAGCTACAATTCTCAAAATTTACTCTATATATACACACACAAACACTAATTGAATATCCAAGGCTCTTGCTACTGCTCTTTGTATATGCAATAAATGGTACAGTTTAAGGGTTTGGTTCTTCCAATATTTGCTACAAAATTCTAGCCACTAGCATTAAGTATCAGAGACACTGATACTGTCATCTCAGACATTGCAATGTTATAAACTCAGTTCTAAGACCTCCTGGAGGCTCAGGCTATTTCTCCCTTCAAAATATGTGCACATATTCTCCATTCTGGTAGCTAGAGATTCATACTATCCAGTCTTAGTGGATAAAGAAGAATTTTCAGGTTGAGTCTGCTATAAAAAGGAATTTTATGGTATGTAGCAAAAACAAACCTAGAATGTTTCCAGACCCAGATGGGTCTTCCTTTGAGTTAGCTAAGTTGATTCAAGTCATCTATATATAGGTAAAACTGGCCATCCTGTAGACATTACTCCCATAAAAGAACAGTATACAATGAAACATCACCATTGAGACAGGGAGAATTACGTACTAGTTTTAATGGTTTGGAAATTTTTTGTTTTTGTTTTTGTTTTGCACACCAATGAAAATTGCTAAAATAAAACCACAATCAAAATTAAGTTTTGGTAAGTGTGTGTGGGAACTGGAGCTTTAACGGCTGGTTGGCATGTAAATCACACAGCCACTCTGGAAAATTGTTTGGCAGTATTTGCTAAAGATGCATGCACACCTGAAAACCCAATAGTTTTCAACCCAAACAAGATGAGTGCATATATTCACCACCACAGTCTTGTGTAAGAATTTTCATAGCAGCACTATCCTTAATGACCAAAACTGACAACAACTAAAATCTCCATGACATTCGAATCAATCAATAAATTGTGGTTAATTTATACAATGGAATACTAAAAAACAATACTAAAAAAAACTTATTCAGAATGATTTTATTGATTAAATTTCACTAATGAATAAAATTATTCATTCTGAATAAATTTCAAAGCACATACATGAATGTACCTCACAAACATGTTAAGAGAGTGAAACCAGACACAAAAGAATACATTCTGTGTGGTTCAATTTATGTCAAACACAGGCAAAAATCAGTCTATATAGTGCCAGAAGTCAGGATAGTCAGTCTTTGGGGGGAAAGGATGGTAGTAACTGGAGGGTAACACAACAAAGGTCTAGAGTGTTGGAAATGTTTCTTAAACTTATTTATTTATTTATTTATTTATTTATTTATTTATTTATTTATTTTGAGAGAGAGAGAGAGAACGAGTGCGAGCAGGCGTGCAGGAGGAGAGGCAAGGCACACATGCGAATGTGGGAGAGTCAGAAAGGGAGAGAGAGAATCCCAAGTAGGCTCCACACTGACATTGCAGACCCCAACACATGACTCCATCTCATGAACCAACCTGAGCCAAAAATCAAGGGTTGGATGCTTAAGCCATTGAGCCACCCAGGCACCCCAGTAATGTTTCTTAATCTGAGTGTTAGTTAAATTAGTGTATTTTTTGAAAATTCATCAAGCTGTATACTCACACTGTTTACTTTCCTATATATGAGTTACACTTTAATAAAAAGTTTATATATTTTTTATTTGAGATACAGTTATACCTATTACGTTATTTTCAGGCAACATAATGATTCCACAACTCCATGTGTTATGCTGGGCTCACCTCAACTACAGCTACCATCTGTCACATAAAATGCTATACAGTATCACTAACTATATTCCTTATGCTGCACCATTAATGTACCTATGGTATAACTTACCCGTCCTATAACTGGAAAACTGTACCTCCCACGATGCTTCATCCATTTTGCCCATTGCCCCTCAGGCACAACCAGTTTGTCTGATGTAATTACAAGTAGGTTTCTGCTTTTGTTTTGATTTTTAGTTTCTACATATAAGTGAAATTATATGCTATATATTTGTCTTTTTCTGACTTATTCCTCTTAGCATAATACCGTCTAGGTCCATTCATGTTGTCACAAATAGCAAGACCTTATTGTTTTCATAGCTGAGTGATATTCCATTATATGTATGTATGAATATATGTGTACACACACACACACACACACACACACACACACACACACACAAACCACATCACATCTCCTTTATCCATTCATCTATTATTGGACACTTAGGTTGTTTCCATATCTTGGCTAATGTAAATAACAGTAACAATAAACATAGGGCTGTATATATCTTTTCAAATTAGTGTTTTCATTTTCTTTGGGTAAATACCCACTTGTGGAATTACTGAATCACATGATATTTCTATTTTTAACTTTTTGAGGAAACTCCACACTGTTTTTCACAGTGGCTATACCAATTTACACTCTCATCAACAGTACCTGAAAGTTCCTGTTTCTCCTCATCCTCACCAATACTTCAACTTTCTTGTAAAAGGTTTCCATTTTTAAAAGTTGTTTTATAATACCAGAATGAATCTAATTCAGTATAATCTACTAGTATTCTCCTTTGGTAACTTTAAGTCCACCTAACCTAAGACTGACGAGTAAACTACTGTAGACCCTACAAAGTCATAGAGAAAGCCTGATTGCCTTTAGCTCCTTTCTCCAAATCTAATTCTACACAAAAATCAAGAGATTGCTGCCTTTGATGATAGAGATTTTGAGAGGCCACCCACCATGTTGTCACCTTAACTTATGAAAAGAGCTTTGACACTGCTAAAGGCTTTTGGGTAAATTGTCCTTATAGTATGGTAACTCCTTATCTTGCAAAACCCCCTTCCATTTATTGGAGGACAGCAGTCTGTTACCAGCTCCAAAAGTTAGGCCAGAAAGCAACCTCCCAGGTCAGATGGACACAGCAGAAAAAGAAAGCAAACCTGGACTGAATAAGAAGCTGCCATGTATCAATAAGCACTTCCTTATTTGGCAGCTTTGGACCTCCCCACAATTCCATGAGTCTGAGAAATGGTCATTTTTCCTATTTTACAACTGAGGGACAGGATCATGGCTTTGGCCAGTCGCAGAGCTCAAGAGTGGCATAAACTTGGTTCAAAAGCCCATACAGCAACCTTCCATCCAATTCCATCCAATTCCATCCAATTCCCTTTCTCTTGCCAAATCTTCTCATATGAGCCAAAGTAAGAATAATACCTACTCTCTTGGGATCACTCTTTGGACAACAGAGAGGTATCTTGAGAGTTAACTGCAGCAGACATTAGCAGTTATGCATTGCTCCCCTTCACATTTAATTCCAGTCTTTTTTAATTTTATTGTCTTTTAATCATAATTAAACAACATTACTTACATTACAAACAAAAATCATTAGCATCCTAGGCATCATTGACTTCCTGCTGTCCCTCAGGTTTAAGAAAAGAACATTCTAAAACTGTTTTTCAGATGCTATAAGTAGGAAACTGGTACCTATTTCAACCAAGCTGTAGCAAATGATTTTTCTACAGCATTTTAAATAATAGCTTTAACACAATAGGTCATTGCAAAATATTGACTGCTTTCACACACAGATTCTCTTTAGAAGCTGCAGTGCACTTTAAGGCAAGAATGCGGTATTCATATTTCCAACATAAGACCTAGTACATGTGGTCCCCTCAAGAAATAAATCCTTATTAAATTAATATAGGTGATTCTGTAAGGACACAGGTCTGAACCAAACTGACTCCACGACAGCCTTCAAGTTTCCCCTTTGACCTTGGAGGCCTAGGTGTCCGGTTTCTCAGAATCATTAGACAATAAAAGGGCACACATTGCCCAAGGCAGAAGGGACCACCCTTGTAACACCCAATCAGGAAAGGCCAACTAACACCTTTAACATTTCTAAGGGCAGGCCTAGAGATAGAAGCTATCGATAATCACTTATTGCTTAAGGCTAGTTACACCCTATGTGAGGGTCCTGGGTCCAATCTGTAATTGGTTAATACTTTAAATATTGTGATTGGGTCCTGCCAAAAGTAACAAACACTCTGGATAATGTGTATGGTTAAAGTTACTGCCAATGATGTTAGGCGATAATGATTGAATCACTGTACCTGTGTCACAATTTCCTGTAACTCCCCCTTCCCAAACCCATAAAGGCCCTGCCCCGCCCTTGTTCGGGGCTCTCAGCACGGATCCACTGCGCTGGTGAGGTCTGTGAGCCCAAGTTTAGGCCTGGCCAGCCTAAGCCCGTAATAAAGCCCTTTGCTTTTGCATGCGTGACTCAGTCTCCCTGGCGGTCTCTGGTTTTGGGGGACGATATTGAAATCTTGGGTATAACAATTCCTCCCATTACTCTGTAAAGGAAGCACAGCAGCCATTCCCATTTTGAAGATGGAAAACATTGCCAGACAGGATGCAAGTCTTAGCTCATGAGCCAAAGGAAAACTTAATCCATGCATCTGTGTTCATGCCTGTGTTCATTACATGTGTATCAAAAGGCCACCAGTTCTAGCAATGAAAACCAAATCATTTACAAGGCAATTGATTTCAAATGCCTGAAATGGCTTCCAGGGACCACTGAGCAGCATGCTCTGCAATCCAGCTGGGGAATCTATCTCACTGACCTCTTGCACCATGGAATTCCTCTGGTTTCTATTTCTAACTTTTTCAATTATGCAACCCTATTCCTAGGATGGGAGATTTGTTAACATGCCTGAGAATTTGTTGCCCTTCTCTTGAGTTAAACCATCAATCTTTAGACAAGAGACATTTCTCATTAGTGATCTACGTCCTGGGCAGAACCTTTGGGTGGATATTGAACAGGCCAGAAGACGAGAACTTAAGGACAGCATCACCCATTATCCAGGAGGAAAAAGAAGTAAAGCAGTTTGTTCAAGGAATGCCTGTCCTAGTTTTAAATTCAAAAAGCCTTATGAACACAAATCTCACAAAATAGAGACAAGTAGGCAAACCAGTAGACATCACAATAAGATCTAGTGTGAGGACAGAAATTAGCATGTTGAATAAGCACTATAGCTGTTTCTAATGCAAAAACTCTACCCTTTGACAAAAATTAGGTGAGTAATATTATACATCTAAGCCCAGACCTAAAACCCAAAACAAAAGCCCTGATATGCATGGCAAACATAAAGAAGACCTTTTGACAACTCACACTCCCCAGTGTCGTCTTATGTGACCATAGGAAAATTATTCTCTTTATTTTTCTTAGTCAAGTGCCCATCATTTCACTGTTCTTAGATCAATCTTAACCTCATCTCTTGATTTGCTCTGTATATCATGGAGAAGAGCCCTACAGCCTCTGGTTTTCAGGCTCCTCGGCCAGCTAGCTTCAGCCAGGTTCACTCAATCAGAGGCTACACCTTGCAGGAGGCTACAGTACAGACAAAAGGGAGAGGACAGGGTATTTTTCCCATCCTTTTCTTTTGTAGGCAGTGTCTCAGACATCAACTTTGCCTTCTCCATGGATTTGGTTCCTGCCAGAGAAGCCTACTGGGGCTCTATCTTTTGCTAGGTGGCCTCAGCTCCCAGTCTGAGACACAATCTGCTCCCTTGTACTTCTAGTTTCAGGGATCATAATGGCATCCTGATTTTGCTAATCTCTTGGTGCATTTCTTCACCAGCCTTTATTTGGCATCTCAGATTTTCCACCAACGATGTGTTCAATTCTCTGCTTTAATTTTCTCTCATTTCAAATGAGATTAGTCTGTTCACCTAAGTGACCACCAACTACTACCAACTGTTACTAGAGTACTGTTATGCCATCCACCTTGGGCATCAACCATAGGCTCCCCACTGCAGCATCCCACAAAGAGGTGGTAGAGCCCTTACCTTTGACATCCAACACCCGCTGCTCACCAGCTGATTCAGGCTGCCTGGTTCACCAAGCAAGGTCCTCTCCCTATTCTTATCTCTCCCAAAGCTCTGGAATCAGAAACAAAACAGCACTGAGTTTTGGCCTTGTCTTCTTCTACTGATTCATCCTGTTTCTCATACCTCCAAAATATGATCTCTGCTAGGAACAGGTAAAAGTACATAAGAGCTGAAGCTGTTATATTTTAGTAGAGGTCTTCAACGTTAAACACAGAACAGGGAAAAAAGGGAGTTTCAACAGAGGCAAAGGGATAAACATTTTAGTAGAAAACCTTTCTGAAGCACCTCAAAATTATACTTTGGAAGGAGCTTCATATTCTAATAAGCAAAGAAGGTGACTAGTCTAGTCTGGTGTAGGAAGAGGGGGAATGCTGAGGGGCAAGAAGATAGAGAGAAACTATCCAGTCACTAAAGAGAAGCTAACCTTAATTCAGTGCTAACTGCACAGAAGGCAGTGTCCTAAATGCATTGGGTGTATTATCTCATTTAATTCTGACACCATGTGATATGTATGGTTAATATATTTTTATAGGAAAACATAAAATAAGAAGTTTAAATTATTTTCCCAAGATTACATACTTGGTGAACATAGGGGAAAGGATTGAGTACAAGACTATGGAACCCCCATGCTCCATCCCCTTCTGAATGTGAGTCAAACCACAGGGAAATAAAGAAGCAAACAAAGTTATCATGTTATAAACAAGAGAACATAAAACAGTAGCTTTCCTTTTTCCTTTTTTCTGAAGTTTTTCTGATTTTTCACTTAAAGCACATACTGTGTATGTTTGTTCCAGGAAAAGCCAATCACTCAGTGATGAGGACACTGCAGAGGTGAGTGGTTTTCAGGGGGTGGGGGCATACAACATAATTAGCAACATGGGAGGGATCTGTTGTGTTAACACAGCCTGGTGGTGATTTTTTCAGGCATGATGACTTTGCAAGGCTGGAGACATGCTTCCTCAGGAAGAGGGAGAATGACAGAAACATTTCCTTTCCCTGGAGACAGGATTCGGCCAAAGCATAGTCATGAAGGAAAGACTTCACCAACACACAATTTAAACCACAGCCCTGGCAATCAGTGTTATAATCTGAAGTATAGCTGACAAGTTCTTCTATTCTCAGAATGAGAACAATAATACATGGAGATATTTATGCAGCATTTACTCTGCATGAAAATAAGAAAGGAAGATACCAAAACATGGTAGTGATAGCAGAAATAAAAAAAGCTCTCTAGAAAAGATTGCTATGATTCTAGTTTATGTTATTCTCTCAAATAAAGATGCTGGAGTGTTTGGGGGTAAGACAAATTCATCCAAACCTTGACAAACTGACAGCAAACACAACTCAACTGGTATAAAACAAATTAAAAATTGTATTGACTCAATACCCAAGACTAGTTTTAGGAATTCTACATCTAGGAACTCAATGTCCACAAAACTCTCACGAATCCTATCTTTTCTTGGTGGACTCCTTTCAAAACAGACTGCCACCACAACCCAAGATGGCACGCAACAGCTCTAGAACCTTCTTTGTAATGCCAGCAGACAGAAAAGACCTCCTATATAGATCATATTCTTTCTATATTTCCTTCCATACTCTTGCAGCAAAAGCGCTGGGATTTACTATGATTGGATAGATGTGGGTTACATGTTCATCTCTAATAAGCCTGGGTCATGTGAACACTCTGGGATATGGGGATGGAGTCAGCTTTGCCCAAACCATATGACCTGACTATGAAGGAAAAAAGGTCTTCAAGGAACATACGAATGTTGTTACCAGACAAGAGAAGATACTTCACAGAAAAACAACAGCAAATGTCCATCAAATGGGCAAATTATATGTATAAAGTATTTTAAAAAGAGATGGGACAGGAGGCTATACTAGATTTTTTTTAATGTTTATTTTTGAGAGGGGGAGAGGGGGGAAGGGGGAGAGTGCATGAACAAGGATGGAATACAGAGGGAGACATAGAAGCAGGCTCTGGGCTGTCAGCCCTGAACCCAACTCAGGGTCCAAACCCACCAACCATGAGCCTGAGCCAAAGTTGGACACTTAACCATCTGAACCACCCAGGCGCCCCTAATAATTTTTTAAAAATAAAAAAAAGAGAGAGAGATTTGATTTAAAAAAAAGCAAGAAGGGTTCATTGTTCATTCATTCATTCACTCACTCATTCATGTGATACTCATTCATTTGAACTCTAGCAAGACCTGAATCCTTCCTCTATGTATAAAAATGCTTTACCTTTACAACTAGTTCTAGGAAAGGCTTCAAGCACAAAGTTCACATGCAATAAAATTTAATATTTTAAATTGAAGTTGTGAATAACAAGTAGTTAAAAAGAGTGTTTTGGTGTGATATTAAATAGTTTCAGCACTTCACATTTATTTTCCATACTTACATTTAGGTTAATAGTAATATTAAGTAATATTCTTTTTTCCAGAAATATCCCACAAATTAATTTGAGTTATTTTTCTGCCAAGAACTAAGACTTCCAAATCCGTGGAATTTTTAAAATACTGCATCATAAGGGTTATTGAAATTTCTAAATCTTCTGCTTTTCAATCATTTAGAAATTGAGATACATATTTCAAGCATCCTTTTCTTCATTGAATCAATGAGAGTGGAGTCAATAACACAAGAAATAGACCCAAGAGGAAATATACATTCTCCATTCTGCATTTGTTCTGCATTTTCCATTTGCACAGTATCGTTTGTGTCCCTAAATCCTAAGCAACTCAGGGCACGAGCACGTCTATTTGTTTTGGCACTGCCAGAGTTATTGTATGAACCACTTTGGCTTGCTGAGTTCAAGGAACAATAAATAACAATAATGAGAAAGGGGAGTTTGATGGCATGACTCAGTGGAAGCTGGGTGGACATATGGCAGTTGACCCCCAACTGTAAAACTCACATTTCACATCAATTACAGAACTAGATGTAGATTAGACAAGAAGGGAGGCCCTACTTTCTTCTTTTTAATAGTATGATAACGTTGTGATGCCTAGAAAAGAAAAGCACAGTATCCCAGTGTGTTTCTGCCTATACAGATGGTGGAGAGAGCAGTACTGCAAAGTGAGGGTGGTAGTGCCAACTTTGCCATAAATTTCTGCTGTCAGAAAACTTTGCAGCCAGGACCAATCATAGAGAATTATGTTCAGCTGAAAACATTTTCCCTGCCACTACCTTGACATCCTTCTGATTCACAAACAGCTAATTTTACGAATGATATGGGATTTGGATGACTATTTTCTGATAAAGAAAACTCTATACTGAGCCAAATTTATTAGTTTTCTTAAGCTGCCCTCAGATCTTAGGCAGTTCCCAGTGAGAACACCACTCCTTTAAAATGGAGCATCAAGAATTAGAATTCCCACTGTTCATTCAATAGATTAGCCTCACCCCCTCACACACAACAGGTTTCTCTAATGATGCTCTCTAACGAGTAGTAAGGGTGTTCATTGCCCAAACTACTATAGGTTTCGGCCTCTTTCAATATGTGGTAGAAGTGGCAGGTCTGTCTTTACTATGTGGATAGTGGTGGGGATATTTCACCTGAGGGAGGTAAAAATTCAAAAGGAGGCATTTCTGTTCTGGCTACAGTATACATTAGCCATGCTATTACTAAGTGATCTTTTAAACAGGAGTGTCCTAAAAATTCATTTTGTACCCTGAAGGTAGGATTTAAAGTATTTTAACTTTTGCCTAATTTCTACCAGGAAAAAATGCCAGAGAGAGTCTTCTCTCCTAGAGGCTCTCTTTCTACTGCTCTGCTGATTTTGCAATTCCACTTTAGAAATTCAACATCCCTTCTTAGTAAAAACCCTCAAGAAAGTTGGGATTGAAGGAACTTAAACATCATAAAAGCCATTTATGAAAAGCCCACAGCTAATATCATCCTCAATGGGGAAAAACTGAGAGCTTTCCCCCTGAAATGAGGGACACGACAAAAATGTCCACTCTCACCACTGTTGTTTAACATAGTGCTGGAAGTCCTAGCATCAGCAATAAGACAATAAAAGGAAATAAAAGGCATCAGAATCAGCAAAGAAGAAGTCAAACTTTCACTTTTCACAGATGACATGATACTCTACATGGAAAACCCGATCGACTCCACCAGAAGCCTTCTAGAACTGATCAATGAATTCAGTAATGTTGCAGGGTACAAAATCAATGTACAGAAATTGGTCGCATTCTTATATACCAAAAATGAAGCAACAGAAAGAGAAATCAAAAAACTGATCCCATTCACAATTACATGAAAAACCATAAAATACCTAGGAATAAATCTAACCAAAGATGTAAAAGACCTGTATGCTGAAAACTATAGAAGACTTATTAAGCAAATTGAAGAAGACACAAAGAAATGGAAAAAACATTCCTTGCTCATGGATTGGAAGAATAAGCATTGTTAAAATGTCATTATTACCCAAAACAATTTACATATTCAATGCACTAGCATCAAAGTTGCATCAGCATTCTTCTCAAAGCTAGAACAAACTATCTTAAAAATCGTATGGAACCACAAGAGACCCCAAATAGCCAAAGTCATATTGAAGAAGAAAACCAAAATAGGAGGCATCACAATCCCAGACTTTAGCCTCTACTACAAAGCTGTCATCATCAAGACAGTATGGTATTGGCACAAAAACAGACACATGGACCAATGGAATAGAATAGAAGGCCCAGAACTAGACTCACAAGTTTATGGCCAATTAATCTTCGACAAAACAGGAAAGAGTATCCAATGAAAAAAAGACAGCCTCTTCAACAGGTGGTGCTGGGAGAGCTGGACAGCAACATGTAGAAGAATGAAAGTAGACCATTTTCTTACACCATTCACAAAAACAAACTCAAAATGGATAAAGGACCTGAATGTGAGACAAGAAACCATAAAAACCCTAGAGGAGAAAGCAGGAAACAGTCTCCTTGACCTCAACCGCAGCATTTCCTCCTCGACACATCCCCAAAGGCAAGGGAATCAAGAACAAAAATGAACTATTGGGACCTCATCAAGATAAAAAGCTTCTGCAATGCAAAGGAAACAATCAAGAAAACTAATAGGCGACCAACAGAATGGGAAAATATAGTGGCAAATGACATATCAGATAAAGCGCTAGTATCCAAAATCTACAAGGAACTCACTAAACTACATACCCAAAAAACAAATAATCCAGTGAAGAAATGGGCAGAAGATCTGAACAGACACTTCTCCAAAGAGGACATCCAAATGGCCTACAGGCACATGAAACAATGTTCAGCGTCATCATCAGGGAAATACAAATAAAAACCACACTGAAATACAAACTCACACCAATCAGAATGGCAAAAATGAACAAATCAAGAGATTATAGATGCTGGCGAGGATATGGAGAAACGGGCACCCTCCTACACTGTTGGTGGGAATGTAGACTGGTGCAGCCACTCCGGAAAACAGTGTGGAGGTTCCTCAAAAAACTATCCATAGAACTCCCCTATGACCCAGCAATAGCACTGCTAGGGATTTACCCAAAGGATACAGAAATACTGATGCATAGGAGCACATGTACCCCAATGTCCATAGTGGCACTTTCTACAATAGCCAAATCATGGAAAGAGCCTAAATGTCCATCACCTGATGCATGGATCAAGAAGATGTGGTATATATACACAATGGGGTATTACATGGCAATGAGAAAGAATGAAATCTGGCCATTTGTAGCAAAGTGGATGGACCTCGAGGGTGTCATGCTAAGCAAAATAAGTCAGGCAGAGGACAGATACCATATGTTTGCACTCATGGGTCTAACAGGAGAAACCTAACAGAGGACCATAGGGAGGGGAAGGGGTAAAGAGTTGGCAAATTGTCTAAGCTTCATAGAGAAAGAAGGGTCATGCCTGAACATTGGAAAATGAAGAATTATGACCAAAAAGAGAGGCAGGAGTTCCTAGGCAAGAATAGCTCAGGAGAAGTAGAAAAAATGCCCATGTCCTTTCTGGACAAAGAGGGAAACAGGTTTAGTGGGTCCATGATGTGTCTAGAGATGTCAGAAATAACACTAAGTTTATCTCCTGAAGATAACAATGTCAGAGTCATTTAGGTAAACTTATGATGACTCATCGTTTTTAGGTTTCTTAATCCACAGAAAAATAAGGAATCAATCGGTGTTTTTAAGTAGGTATGAGAGATAACAAGTATTTTATAGATAATAAATCTGTCAAAGATTAGAGCAGGGAAGACTGTCAAAGTAGAAAAACTACAGGCACATTCCTACTTCTGTGAACTGGTGATGAGAAAATGTATTCCTGGAAATAGGAGGGTCAATGGAATCAGTATATATGAGGTAGTATAATAACCTATGGAAAGGTGTGACCAACAGAACTATTCACTTCCTACCACTGACATATAAAATTAGGAGTGTTTGACTCACTATCTTGTTAGTATTTTTTAACTATTTTTCTAATAGCAGGAAAGGCCGAACTGGAACATAAACACACATTCATATGAGGCTCCCCTCCTTGAACAGCTAGAACATCCACATGTATTTTAACTATTAAAATACATGTAGGTATTAGTCCTTGGGAAATCATTAAGTTACCTCCTGGGGACCCGAAGACCATACCAGAAGGAGTAAACAAAAGAAATCCATTTGACATATTAAGTGACATTGCCTGAGAGCTGAGGGTAGGCTTGATAACCAGAACTAGAAAGAATTAGAAATATACAGTGAGGTCGATCTGATGTAAAAAACAATCAAGGCCAATGTGATGGGTTTCCTTGGCTAGGGATATGGGAGTGGAATGTTAAGGAAGGCAAACAAATATGTAAGATTGAGTATAACACACAAATTGTGAAGGTGGACCTCATACAGTTTCTATTTAAAGCTATGGGAAAAGAATGAATTTTATCAAGAAGGAAGCATTTATAGAGGAACAGACTTTAGGAAAGTTCTTAAGGATATTCTTGTTGAAAGAGGGAAATAAGCTGAAAGGTCTGAGATGCTAGTAGGTGTAATGCATAGAAGCCAGGAAGTGTTCAGTATTTCAAAGAGAAGCTATCAAACTTAACTCATCTCTAGAACAGTTTAAAGACTGTGAAGAGAAAATACTTAATACCAACATACATTTAAAGTTCTGTACATTGCTAGACAAAAATCAATGTGTCATCTGTCTGTTCTATGCCTTATCAGTTTGGTTCAATTTGTGTGTACTTCTCTATTAATTTTTTTCAGATGTTTTACATTTTGGGAGTGCTATTTACATTTTCAATGATAGGAATGTCAGGAAATATACATATCTTTAATATAAAAAATTATCTCTAAAGACATAATTTTGCCTGAGCTTTTTAAGTTTCTTTAAAAAAATTTTTTTCCATATAGTTTATTATCAAGTTGGTTTCCATACAACACCCAGTGCTCTTCCCCACAAGTGCCCTCCTCCATAACCATCACCCTCTCCCTCTTTCCCCCTCCCCCTTTAGCCCTAAGTTCGTTTTCAGTATTCAAGAGTCTCATGACTTACCTCCCTCCCTCTCCCTGAACCTTTTAAATGCTTTATTTTTTCCAATACTGAACTCCCAATAAAATATTTTTTATGAGATCATATCTTTTAAATTCTGGCAAGTCTCTTACTAATATGATATGTGACAGGAGTATCTGGGTGGCTCAGTTGGTTAAGCATCCAACTCTTGATTTCAGCTCAGGTCATGATCTCACAGTTCATGGGATTGAGCCATGTTAGGCTCTGTACTGATAGCATGGAGCCTGCTTGGGATTCTCTCTCTCCCTCCTCCCTGCCCCTCCCCATGCATATGCACTACTCTCTCTTCCTTTCTCTCAAATTAAACACTTAAAAAATATATAAGATGTGACAAACACAATTATTGATCAACTATTCAAATTGCAAATATTTAATCATCATTTGATGAAATAATGTCAAAATTTTCATACTGTGAGTCAGAATATTGAAGCTTGAGTACAAGGTGACTTGCCTAGTGTTAGATCTATACCTAAAACCAGAAACCTTATAACCATGGGATAAATCTAGCCCACAAGCATGTTTTGGGCCTGAGCAGTGTGTTCTTCAAAACCTGAGTATGTCTCAACACCATAAAACTTAAGAGATTTCCTACTTCTTTAAAAGAAAAGGGGAAGTGCATCAAAGGCTACATTCTTTTGACAGGGTGTGAGCTTTCCATTTTAGCACAGTCACCACCATTCCATATTGTTGTTTTATTCTTTATAATTTATGCCTGGCTATTGTAGGCACTTAAGTTTGTAACCCTATCTAGAATCTGCTAAAGAGGGTAAGGGAAAATACCCCTCCTAAATGTTTTGCAAACAATAAAAATAGGTGGGAAAGGCTTGAATTATTGGGACATAAAGCAAATTACATCTTCCTGCATGTTTTTTTTTTCTTAAAAGGACAATCTTCTCATCCTGCTAACCCGTGATTTTGCATGAGTTGTACTATAGCAGCAAAAACCGCCCAGAAATTATTTCAAAGCCTAGTGCTTGGATAACTTGCTAGATTTTCTTACCACCACCACTTACCTTCTCTAACAAGGAGAAAAAAGCTGATGCATTTTGATAAATAAACCATGGTATATCCAGACAATAAATATTCACCACTAAAAAGAAATGCGCTATCAAGCCATGAAAGGATATGGAGGAAATTTAAATGCATATTACAAAATGAAGAAAAGCCATCTGAAAAATATCTATACTGTATGAAATGGCAAAACATGGAGAAAGTAAAAGGTTCAGTGGTTCCTATGGGTTAGAAGGGAAAGAGGTATCAATAGAAGGTACATAGAGGAGTTTTAGAGCAATAGAACGAATCTGTATATGATAATGGTGCATACATGTGATTTATACATTTGTCCAAACTCATAAAATGTATATTAAAAGTGAATCCTAATGATATTTAAGTGATAATGATGTGTTAGTGTAGGTTCATAAATTGTAACAAATGTACCACTCAGGTGGGGAATATGTAAGTAAAGGGTTTTATGAAAAATCTCTGCACCTTCATCTCAATTTTGCTATGAACCTAGACTTTCTCTAAAAAATCAAGACTTTTTTATGACATGATACTCTATGTAGGAAACCTGAAAGACTCCATAAAGAGACTGATGGAACTAATACATGTATTCAGCAAAGTCATGGGATAGAAAATCAACGTATAGAAATCTGCTGCATTTCTATATACCAATAATGAAGAAGCAGGAAAAAAATAATCAAGGATAAATACTATTTGTAATTGCACCAAAAATAATTAGATGCCTAGGAATAGACTTAACAAAAAGTGTAAAAGATCTGTACTCTGGAAACTATAGAATATTTATGAAAGAAATTTAAGAGGACACAAAGAAATGGAAAAGCAGTCCATGCTCATGGATTAGAAAACCATGGTCAAAAAGTCTATACTACCCAAAGCAATTTACACATTTAATGCCATCCCCATAAAAATACCACCAGGATTTTGCACAGAGCTAGAAAAAACAGTCCTAAAATTTATATGGAACCACAAAATACCCTGAATAGCCAAAGCAATCCTGAAGAAGAAAAACTAGAGGCATCATGATTCTAGATTGCAAGCTATATTATAAAGCTGTAGTCATCGGGGTGTCTGGGTGGCTCAGTTGGTTAAGCATCCAACTCTGGATTTCTGCTCAGGTCATGAACTCATGGTTCCTGAGATTGAGCCCAATGTCAGGGCCCTGACAGTGCAGAGCCTGCTTGGGATTCTCTCTTTCTCTCTCTTTCTCTTTCTCTCTCTCTCTCTCTCTGTGCCCGTCCCTCAGTCATGCTCTCTCTCTCTCTTAAATAAACTTTTTAAAAAACTATAGTCATTAAGACAGTATGGTACTGGCCCAAAAATAGACACATAGATAACTGGAACAAAAGAGGAAACCCAGAAACGGACTTACAATATGATCAAGTAGTCATTGAAAAATCAGGAAAGAATATCAAACAGAAAAAAGAGAGTCTCTTCAACAACGGTGCTGAGAAAACTGGACAGTGACATGAAGAATTAAACTGGACCACTTTTTAAAAACCAAACAAAAATAAAAAATGATTGAAAGACCTAAATGTGAGGTAGAAAACCATCAGAATCCTGGAAGAGAACACAGGCAGAAACCTCTCTGACCTCAGCCATAGCAACTTCTTTCTAGACACATCACCAAAGGCAAGGGAAACAAAAGCAAACATGAACTATTGGGACTTCATTAAGACAAAAAGCTTCTGCACAGCAAAGGAAACAAACAACAAAATTAAAAAGCAGTTAATGGAGTGGGAGAAGGTTTTTGTAAATGGCATATCAGATAATGGGTTACTATCCAAAATGCATAAAGAACTTCTCAAACTCAACACACAAAAAGCAAATAATCCAGTTAAGAAATGGGCAAAAAACATTTTTCCAAAGAAGACATCTAGATGGCTAAGAGACACACGAAAGATGCTCTACATCACTCAACATCAGGGAAATACAAATGAAAACTACAATGAGATGCCACCTCACACCAGTGAGAATAGCTAAAATTAACAACACAAGAAACAACAGGTGTTGGCGAAGATACAGAAAAAAGGGAACTCTCCTGCACTGTTGGTGGGAATGCAAACTAGTACAGCCACTCTGGAGGACAGTATGAGGGTTCCTCAAAAATATAAAAATAGAACTACCCTATGATTCAGCAATTGCACTACCAGGTATTTACCCCAAGGACAGAAAAATACTGACTTGAAAGGGTACATGCACTCCAATGTTTACAGCAACAACAGCCAAACTATGGAGAGAGCCCAAATTTCCACCAACTGATATATGGATAAAGAACACACACACACACACACACACACACACACACACACACACACACAGAGGAACATTACTCAGTCATCAAAAAGAATAAAATCTTGCCATTTGCAATGATGTCCATAGAGCTAGATAGACTGTATTATGCAAAGCAAGATAGGTCAGTCAGAGAAAGCCAAATACCATATGATTTCACTCATATGTAGAGTTTAAGAAACAAAACATATGAACATATGGGAAGGAGGAAGAAAGAAGGAAACAAACCATAAGAGACTTTTAAAGATAGAGAACAAACTGAGAGTTGAGGGACAAAGTTGGTTAGAGGATGGTCTAGATGGTTGATAGGTAGTAGGGAAGGCACTTGTTATGATGAATACTGGATGTTGTATGTAAGTGATGAATCACTGAATTCTACTCCTGAAACCAATATTGCACTATATGTTAACTAACTAGAATTTAAATAAAAACTTAAAAAAAAATTTTTTTTAAATAAGCCAAATAAAAGCAAATACCATATGATTTCATGTGTATGTGGAATTTAAGAAACGAAACAAAACAAAACAAAACAAACGAGCAGAGAGGAAAAGAGAGGCAAACCAATAAATAGACTCTCAACTATAGAGAACAAACAAACTGATGGGTACCAGAGGGGTGGGGGGTGCAGGGATAGGTAAAATGGGTGATAGGGATTAAGGAGTGCACTTGTTGTGGTAAGGATGGAGTGTTTTATGTAAGTGTTGAATCACTAAATTGTACACCTGAAAATATTACACTAACTAGAATTTAACTAACTAGAATGTAAATAAAAACAAAAAAATAAAAATAAAAAATAAAAAAACTATATGACTATTTCAATAAACTTATTTTTTATTTAAAAAAAAGGAAAACAAATAATAAAGCCTTTTTTAAAACTGGAAGGATACTTATCCAAAACAAGAATGGAATTTCTTTTAAAAATTTATCTTTTTATCACCACTCTATTTTTTTCATTATTTAATTATTTTGGAACTTCTGCAATTGCTACATAAGCATTTAGCTGATCTCCTGAATTTGATGATTACTTCTGTCATTCTGAAGTAAGTTCCAATTGGGAAATAGTTGGCAGTTCCGCATAAGTGACATCAAAAGACATTTTTAAGACATTCATCTTTAGAAGTACACCCCAAGTCACAGCACTAACAAAGTTTTTACAAGAAACATTCAACAAAGTCAGAAGAGGCTCCAGAAATGCATTTGGCTTTGAACAATTACAAAACCACGAGAAAAATTCTCCTGGTTCCTCAGGTTATTGAATACCAAAAAACGAGTTTGAATGATTTGTGCCTTTCATAATCTTCTGCGCATGTTAGCATGCCGTAAACATTCCCGTTCCACGTGTACTAGAGACGGTATCATGAGAAAAGCACTGTGTCTCGTCTTGCTACTCTACGTGTGGTCCACGGACAAGCAGCACCCCACCACTACAAAGTTCAATGTAAATGCAGGTCCTCAAGCCAGCCCCCGCCCCTCCGATGGGGACATGCAGCTAACCCCCTGCCCAGGTGATTCTTATGCAAACCAGAGTTTCAAAAGTGTAGCTCACAGTGGGTTTCTAGGCTAACACACTTTGTGAATTTTTCTGATCCCCATTTCTTACCAGTAAAATGGGAACAAAATAATTTCAGGGTTTCACGGTGGGCAGTGCTGACTCCTCACAGCAGAGTATCAGCATAGGGCCTGGTAGTCGGACCTCAGGTACCACTGGGCCTCATGGCCGTGGTGCTGACTCGGTGGGGCCTCTTAGCAGAGAGGCTGACTGACTTCATGTGAAACCACACCGCTGCGCGCGAATCAAGGCAGAGGGCTTGACCGTTGCAGCCTGGTGTTATAGTGGAGGGGCTGACCCATCTCACGTGGGCCTCCCTGCTGCCCGAGGCTGGAGGCAGAGGAGCTGACGACCAACCTCACATGGGCCTCACGGCTGCGCGGTTCGTGGCGGGAGGGCTGACTGATGGCCCAGAGAGGCATCTCCTGCAGCCTCTTCCGGTGAGGAAGCCTCACGAGAAACCCCCGCGGCAGCTGCCTTCACAGCGCTCCTCCAGGCTCAGAAGTCAAGTTGGAATGGGACAGGAACGTCAGTGAAGCCAGAGTGAGACCACCCACGCCCAATGAGATTGTTTAGATTGGTTGCTACCAGTCTTCATTAGGCCTTGGATTGATTCACCTGGTGAACTTTAAAAAAATCTTGATGCCCAATCCAGGCCCTCGACTAATTTCATCAGAATATCTATGGTGGAACTGAGCATCGGTTGTTTTCTAAGTGCCTCAGGGGGATCTTAAAGTGCTGCCAGATGAGAATATTGTCATAAATGTTCATAGAGTAGAGTGACCTTAACAAGGGGTGATTTCTCCCCCAGGGAACATTTGGTAGTATATGAGGATACTATAGATTGTCACTGTAGGGGGTGAAGGTGGGGGTGATAGTGGTGTCCAGAGGTAGAGATCAGGGAGACAAGGCACAGGACACCCCCCTACAACAAAGAAGCAAACAGCCAAAAATGTCAAGACTCCCAAGACATAGAAACGCCAGATTTTTATTATGTATAGAAAATGGTTCTTAAACTTGAGTATACATCATAATCACCTGAAGGGTTTGCTAAATTACAGATTACTGGATCCCACCCCAGAGTTTCTGGTTCAGTAAGTCTGAAGACAGATGTGAGAATTTGCATTTCTAACAAGTTTCCGGATGATGCTGATGCTGCAGATCCAAAGACTACACTTTGAGCACCAGTGATCTAGGATACTTGCCTCAAACTTGCCTGTATACTGAAATGAGTGGATGAATTTTTAAAAATACTAATGCCTGGGTCCCATCCCTGTAGGTGGTGATGCAGTTTATCTGGGGCATGGACCAGATACTGAGATTTTTAAAGTTTTCTCATGTGATTCAGGTGTGGAGCCCAGGTTGAAGCCACTTATCTAGGAAAAGAATGTAGACAGAAAAACAAAAAATCCAGGACTGGGCCCCTTATTTTTAAGGGTTAGATGGAGGAAGAAGGAGTTGGACAACACGTGGCCAGTGAGGTAGATGGGAAACTAGAAGAGTATGCTGTTGGGAAGCTAAGATAGGACTCTTCAAGATGGTCTGAATCATTCAATAGGCTGTATTCCCATGAAGGCCAGCTTATGCCTAGAGTTAAAAACTTTTTAAAAAATAACTTTCTTTTCAACTGCTTAAGATTTCATGTCTCTTGCTTAACTCTATTCAAGGACCCACCTGAAAGACTGCTCTTCACAGTACGAAAGGCCACTGAACTGTACACTGTCCGCCCTTAAAGGCCCAAGAGATCATGGAGTTCGGCCTCTTAACATTTTGCCAGTGATAAAATAGAAGACCTCAAAAGACAGTGGCTTCCCATAATCATACAGCCATGGTTGGGAGAGCTCAGGGAAGACTCCAGCTTCCTGATTCTGTTTATGTACTTTACATTCTGTAAAGAAAATCTTAGAAGTAAATATCTGGAACCAATGGCTTAAGATCAAAATACCTTCTCTGTTTTCAAGCTTTGCTCCACTGTTTTCCAGTTGGTAGATATCAAGAATTCTCATAGGCAGAGCCAGGCCAGGATTGGAGGGGGAGGGAAAGTCCCTGCTGACTCCTCCAGGTGGAATGTGTTAAGCTAACAAGTCAACACTAGTGTCAGGCAGGTAAAGGCCCACATCCAATGGATCAACGACCTGGAATCTCTCATTAAGTAATTTGTTTCCTTTGTACCAGGCCCAACTCTCAGGCTAGAGCCCTGGGCTCCCCATCAGGTCCCTGCTTTGCAGTGATCTTGCTGTTCTTAAGGTCACATCATTAATAGTTGAGCCCGGCCCAGTGCACTCTGTAACAGACATCGATGAACAGAGTGAGTCTGATGTGAATCCCTCACATGACCTTTATTCCACAGGTGGGGTACAGAATGTGCTGGCAAGAGAGGCCTCTTTCTTTATTAAGATCCTCCTAAGGGTAAGAGAATGGAGGGGTAGCAGCCTGGCTTACAGGATTACAGAAGTGTACATAGCAGGTACCTTCACCTTTTGGTAGCTTTCACCTCTCGTAGGGTACCAGGTCTGCTAAATCCTAAAAAATAAACTACCTAAATTTAAAACTCTAGAGCCTCCCATTTATTGTACTGTAAGATAAAAATTCATCTACCTTTCTAGTAACCTGAAGATAAATAAAAGTTTGTGAGTACAAAATGACATTATAAATAATTTGGGCTAGTGTCTTTTCAAGGCTTAACTCATTTTCTTTAAACCAGCCCAAAACATGCAGGCTTTAAACAACAGCCTCTTTTCGTTAAACTAAGGTGAAATGGATATATAACATTATGTAAGCTTCAGGTGTACAACATTATAATCTGACATCTGTATGCACTACAGAATGATCACACTAAAGATCTAGTTACCATCTATCTACCACCTTTTCCATCCCCGCTGGTAGCCAACAACAACCATTTGTTTTGTTCATTATTCTGTAGATCACCTGGTAGTTCTGGCCTGAGCCAGCCTTAGCTGATGTTTTTAGACTCTCCTGTGCCTGTTCCTGTCCTCAGCTCATACAGAGATGTGTGATCTGGGACAGCCTCGTTCACATACCGAGTGGTTAGCTGCCTGTTGGTTGGGGCAACAGAGATGATAAAGCCAAGTGTCTCTCTTCCTCCAGCAGCCAAGCCTGGGACTCTTCACTTAGGGATTTCAACATCCCAAATAACAGCAAGAAAAAGCCAGCCCCAATGTTCAAACACTTTTCAAGTCTCTTCTTGCATCGCACTTGCTACTGTACCATTGGCCAGAGCATGTGACATAGCTTATTAGAGCCAGAGGTGGCTCTAGAAGACCATCAGCCCTGTTCAGCAGTGTCCGCTACATCCTAGTCCTCTAGATTTGAGTAGCGTGGGTTGTTCAGTACTGTTACCAAAGTAGTTACCACTTCTCCTTGCATGATGGTGGAGTGGGCATTCTGGAATGAGGGTAACAATAGATAAATCACACCTTACGCATGCTTTTGATTTTCAAAAAATGAACATGTCAAAAACATCCCACATACCCATGCCCTAAATAGGAATAGAATTGAAAAATGGAACACATAACAAAATCAAAAGCTTAAGGTTATTAAAAATATATAATAAAAAGACTTAAATAACTTCAGTAAATTAAGAAATCCGTAACTGGGGAAGTAAAGGTAGGATGTTAATGTAACTGCAATATAAATGTTACATTGCTTTTCCAAGTTCTGTGGCTTCTATATCACCTGTTGACCTATTTTTCAGGTATGCTTGTGACAGAGAACTTTCTAATATACCTGAAAGATGTTTTGAATCTTTCTCTGCACTATTGCTCAAATGCTGTCTTTTATTACTATGGTATTGTGGGGTTTTTCCCCCAGGTGACTAACGTAAGAAAATTTATCTGGGAATACAAAATAGTTCCAAGGAATAGAAAATTAGATGCCTTTTTTTTTCTTAAATTTACTTCTGGATTTAAAGCAAAATGCAACCTGTTAGATAAATTTGGCTTTTTCCTCTTTAAAAATCTCCACAATTATTTCATTGTGTTAGATGTACATTGAAATGGGGGGGGTGAGATAACTGTACTGAATTTACTGTAAGATGCAATAT
>NC_043711.1:70995218-71035705 GCF_006229205.1 Suricata suricatta
AAAATAGTTCCAAGGAATAGAAAATTAGATGCCTTTTTTTTTCTTAAATTTACTTCTGGATTTAAAGCAAAATGCAACCTGTTAGATAAATTTGGCTTTTTCCTCTTTAAAAATCTCCACAATTATTTCATTGTGTTAGATGTACATTGAAATGGGGGGGGTGAGATAACTGTACTGAATTTACTGTAAGATGCAATATGTATATTTTACCAGTTTAGTTTATCTATTCCATGAAGCTTGTCATGTTCATTGGAAATGCTATAGCTAATTCACCTCCATCTGATGAAGAAATACAACAGTAGCTAACAAGGACATAGACAGGTTGGTCAATATAAGGGAAAACACCTCATTCCTTGGACAACAGAACTTGAAATTATGGCAAACTGAAAATATGGGATCCCATTTACATTGGCCTCGTTCGTCATCACATACTGAAATATAGGCTACTTGGACTCCTGGTACTGAAACTCCCAAAACTCATCAAAGGGGAAAAGGTAGAACGGATCCAAGCTGCCCGCAGCCTGAGCCCACCTTACCAAGTATAAGAAAAACTAAAGAAAGGATTCTCCATCCCTTTCCATCTAATTCTGACCAGGTCAGTGGAGGGTCCTCCAATTCTACAGTCGGTCTCCAAAGATTCAATGCAAACTTTCTCTCCCCCACCCCCAACTCTACTCCAAAGGCAGCCACTCATTTCTCTCAACTCATTTCCCAGAATGAAGGTGAAGAAAAATCCTATGGGTTAAGTAATAAAATTTATAGAACTATGGCCACATGCTGACCCAAGGTATATAGATTTGTACAGAGTAGGATTTGTACTCTTGAAAGATCCCAGTTCTTCAATAAATCTTTTCACTAGAATTGGACTCAAAATATCCACATGTAAAAAAGATGTAATTATATTTGCAACACATATTTGTGATTCTTCAAAACCCATTTATATTAAGCATAAACCCAATGTATTTACGTACATTCACACATACATAATCCCATATCACAATGCCTCTAGTGAGCACTCCCCATCCCAATTTCCTTTAACAGACTGGTGTACCCATCTACCAACTGCTCTGGATATTTTACAATTGTCTCCTTAATTAGAGAATTACCCCTGGTCAAACCAGATCCACCTTGCTTAGAAACTTATACTCCCTGCTCCTGAAGACTATGGGGAGATAGCCAGTGATTGACAGTGAGTTTAGAAAAGAGGAAAGAGAAGAGACGAGATGAGATGAAAAAAGAAATACCAGTATCCTTACCTCAAGGTAGGAGCAAGGATAGTGCAATTCATACCTTAGAGTTCCCCCATGAGATGAGGTTCAAACTCAGCTGAAGATGGGACTGTCTACTTGCTCAGTGCATTCCCTGGTCAGATTCCCTTTCTCCTAAGAGCACTTCTTCAATAAGTCGTGTGCAGTGAACCCCTGTCTCTGCTTCTAGGGAACCCAACAAGAGATAACACTTCATTACTGATCTTGAAAATTTTCAGCAACCAGGATCCTAAAGTGGATACTTCTCACTTTCAAAGTAACTTAACACTGCATGTTTTCACTATGAACATATTTGCTATTGACTATGTGCTTGATGAGATTTCCTCACTTTTCTTCATTTCAGCCTCTGTCACTCACATAAGCAAAATTCTTTTGTTTGAGATACCTGACACACTAGTACAGAAGCTCAAAGCCCATTTGCCCTCTTCACAGCAAGGTACAGATTAGATTACCTACTCCCTGCCAGGAATTAAGTCTCTAAAAAATGATGCTTTACAGGGGGCACCTGAATGGCTTAGTAGGTTCAGTGTCTGTCTCTGGATTTCGAGCAAGTCAAGATCTCACAATTCATGGGTTTGAGCCCTGAATAGGGCACTGTGCTGACAGTGTGGAACTTGCTTGAGATTCTCTGTCTTTCCTTTTCTCTCTGCCCTCCCCTGCTCGCTCTCTCTCTCTTAAAATAAAAAAATAAACATTTTTTAAATGACACTTTAAAAACAATAATCTATCCTGAACTTGAAACCCACAGACAACTGTCATAGGATTCACTGGCCCCAGAAAACTTCTCCATAACCATTTTGTGAAACCAATACAGTTAACCGAGTCTTTGATAAGTTAACACAAAAGGACATATCAAACATTTTCTTATCATTTTCCCTTGTACACTTTCAGAGCATATTCAATACTCTTCTCTTATCCCTCATACAACTTATTTTCTACCTTTGTATAGAGGTGTAACCCTCTTAAATGCATTGGAGATGGAAAAAGTTTAAATAAAATGAAAAACCTAAGTAATCATGCCCATACTACATAACCACAGCTAAATTTCTATGCAGAAGAATGTCTATTTCTTGGAACTCAATTAATGTGTGTAATAACAACCATGGCCCAATTTCATGTTAACCTTTTTCTCTCTTTTCATCAGATGTAGAAATGAGCAAATTAGATATTATGAATGTTGGCTCATTTTTACTACAATGATCATGCTACTCCTAAAGTTCACTGAACACTTGCCATGTGCCAAAACTGTTCTAAATGCTTTCATGGTCTCATGTGAATGGCACAACTACCTTATGAGTCAGGTACTGTTTGTCATGTACTTTTTGCAGATGAGAAAACTTTATATACTAGGATTTCTTATAGGAATCCTATGCCATACTGATATTCTCTCATATAATCTAATCTTGGAAGGAAAATCTCCTTTTAAAAATTATCTCTGATACTAGTAGTGTACTATGAAATTTCTTTGGTAAATTTGTGCTTTAAAAAATTATAGTGCTAAAATAGCAACTTTTAATATACGCATGATCTTTCATCTTAAGAGGAATGGTATCACTATTGTGAGTCCCCTTACCTGGTTGGAGATACTGAAGCTTGGAGAAGTTATATAACTTGCCCACTGTTAGATTCAGACTTGCTCCAAATATCTGTGGGGCCAGG
Organism: Suricata suricatta; assembly: GCF_006229205.1. Taxonomy (NCBI): domain Eukaryota; kingdom Metazoa; phylum Chordata; class Mammalia; order Carnivora; family Herpestidae; genus Suricata; species Suricata suricatta. The sequence continues at coordinate 70,998,146 of NC_043711.1, forward strand.
ACAAGAGGACTGTCACCTTCTCTGTACAGCATAAATGCTGCCTTTTCTTACAAGGGGCTAAGCATGCAACATGTAGCAAAGCCCAGACTACTTGCCCAAGTTTCATCCATACTCTACCATGCTATAAATATCTGCCCTTGGCCACTCCTCAGGCCTAAAATTGCATGTACCAGCAATCATTCACCCTCAGGAGGATACACTAGGACAAGAGGAATATACAGGCCCTAGAAAGGACTTGCTCACGGCAATTTGACAGGGAATTCTAATCCTGATTACTTGGAGCATGATCTAAAAGGGAAACTGTAGGTTCCCAGTGGGTGTGTACCTGAGACCTGTGGACTTCTTGCCCGATGCAGAGAAAAGCAATCAAGGAGAACCAGGTCATGGCTTGCAAGGACACAGGGCCTAGGGCAGGGGCTCCAGTGGCTCCATGCTAAGAACGGAATATTTGCTCCATAGCTATGAAAGGATTGGTGCAGGGGCACCTGGGTGGCTCAGTCGGTTAAGAGTCTGACTTCAGCTAAGGTCATGATCTCACAGTTCATGGGTTCGAGCCCCACATCAGGCTCTGTGCTGACAGCGTGGACCCTAGAGCCTACTTTGGATTTTGTCTCCCTCTCCTTCTGTCCCTCCCCTGCTCATGCTCTGTCTCTCTGTCTCATTGTCTCTTTCTCAAAAATGAAAATAAACATTAAAAAATATGACTGTAGAAGAGTTTGTCTTCATATCCCCAGGAACCCTAATCCTTCATTGCCACCATTCTGCTAGAACTGAACCTCCTCTCATCTAAGATTTACTTCAGTACAAAAAATGAATCACAGAGCCATCCCACTGCTTTTCAGGCTTTATATGAGACTATATCTATATTTCTTGGATGATTACCTGGGCAAAGAAAGCTGGCCTTTTAAAAATTTTTTAAAAGTAGATGATCAATAGGCAATTCTTAGCAGAATTCTTTTCATACTTAGAATGTTTCTCTTAAGAGTTCAAGGCCCAAGCAAATGATTAACAAGAGCGTACATGTCTGCCCACCTGGAGGCAAAGAAAAGAGAAGGCAGGAAGCAGATGTTCAAGGCCTTCACCTTAAGGTAATTTAAAGAGTAGGAATAGCTATTGAGAACTAACACCTAGCATTGTGCTTGAAGCATGCTAGGTACACAATGAATATTTCATAAGGAAAATTATGCAGCATGAATTTGAGTATTTGACTCTCCTCTTTCTGGGACCAGAATTTTTCTGTTCTTGGTAAGGTGGACTTGATATAGCTTATCAATGTAGCTAATACCAACATGGTTACTTTCTGTCCAACAGAAAAAAAACGTTCTCCTTTCTAGGTTTTAAAAGAGGCTTGAGTTGAGGGTCAATCCTCAATAGTCCTTAAAACATTCTGATGCAAAATCTTCTACTTCTAAATTTCTTCAGCTACTTAAAAACTAGCTACCTCCCCATCTTTACTATATGAAATAATATGACAAGTTCCCTTCACCCCTTCATTTTGTTGGGTTGTTGTTCCCCACAACAACCATATAATTAGCAACTTAGATACAGATCCAGGGATCTGAAGAACCACCACTTTCCTCTCTAAAATGCCAAATGTGTAATAGGATGAGAAGAAATCTGATGATGTGTTCTTAATTTCTGGGGAAAATCATGTTCAATCATGTGATATGGTGTGGAGTATGCATGTGTGTATGTGTATACAGAGAGAGAAGGAGAGAAATATACCAGTGAATGAAATTTAAATAAGTATCACAGATTCACTTCTAAAACTAAATAGAAAAATAAAGTTTTATGTGTGGGGAGAATAATGATACATATGGGAATATAACCATTGAGAGCTATATGGTTATAGATATGTAAATATATGAGATGATAATAGAACCCAACTTATTTCCAGATATTCATAACAGAAACCCCCACTGTTATAAAAATACCCAAAAACCCAAAATTTCAAAAATCTCTGTTTTGTTCCTATACTTTGGATTCAGGATGCTTAAAATACATTCAGTTGAAAGAGCTGCATAGAAATTGTAAGAAAATGTAAAACACAAAGTCCATGAAAATGACCCAAAAATTATTAAATTGGGATGTCTCAAATCTCCACTAGAGAGGTCATTTCCCATCCAAGTGGACAATATCTGCTTATGACAATTAGACAAGCATCATTAGATTTCCATCATGTCCAAGAAGTCAAAACCCAAACATTTATATCAAATCTTCTAATTACTACATGTTAGCTAGTTAGAAGTTTTGAAATATATAACTAAAACCAGCATTGTATAGGTCCAACTATATACATAATTACAGGCTTCATTTCTCTGTTAGCAATCAGGCATGGCCTCCAGCCTTTAGAAATGAAGGCATCAAGAGATTTGGGCCAGTCTTGGTCATAACTTACTAACTGAAATATTGTACAAACTGGACCATATGCCAACATGGAATCATCCAGGCCTCTCTCATAGACCAGAACATCTAAGCTCTGTGAAAGTTTGGCCCCTATGAAGGCCCATCTGGTGGTACCCCTTAAACAAAGAGGCCCTTCAAGGAAGTTCTAATAATTTGCTTGATAGCAGCATTGCCCAGCTGAACAAAAGTGTGCATAGACTATCAATAGAGTTGCAGATGATCCATTTAGGGGTCATCTGTGTTTATTCCAAGAAAGTGTGAATGGCATCACCTACCCCAAACAGAGCATACCGTCATGCCGCTTGGCAAAAGCAAACATCCTTTCCATAAATATTTAACTAAAAGAATTGCTTATCAGTATTGGCACAACTAGACTGACCCTATCTTTCTGTGTTCTGGAACATGCCCTACAAAGAAGATGGTCACAATGTTTCTGAATTCCTTTGTCTTCATAACCTGAAATTTTCTATTAAGCAGTTTTGAATTCAGATGATTCCCTCAAGACTTCTCTCATGAGAACTAAATTCAAAGTATTCTTACTTGTGAAGACTTGACAGGTTTATCTGATATATCTTATGAGAGAGAACTATTGGAGACAAAGGTGTTTTTAATAGGCATTTAATACTAAGTAAAGCAGTTCATCTTGCCCAGATGTTGACATGTAGTGTTAATAGTGGGAAGGGTCTTTGGAAGTTGAAATTAAGGTTTAATGGTGGTGAATGTTAAAACTATTTTCAAAAAAGAAAAAGCAAAATGAAAAATAACATCCAATTGGACCTACAAGCCATATGCCTAGTTTTATGCACACATTGAAGAATGTTCATTAGAAGTTTTCCTACCTCCAAATAATTCATTTTCTAACCTAGCAAAAGGTGCCTGGAAGACTCAACTATAATCACTTGCCTAAGGGGTGTTTGTGTGTGTGTGTGTGTGTGTGTGTGTGTGTGTGTGTGTGTTTAGTTGGTGGTTAACATAGTTGGTAGTTGAGTGGTTAAGAGCTGATTTGCACAGATGTCCTACAGTACGCCTTTTGTCCTGGTGTCATAAATGATAGAGACCCCTTTCACTCTCTAAAATATCCCAGCTTTGTATTTTTCCAAAAAAATGAAAATGCTAACTTGAAAAGATATATGCATCCCCATGTTCATTGAAGCATTATTTACAATAGCCAAGACATGAAAATGATGTATCTACCAACAATAAAGAAATGTGAGATAGACACACACACACACACACACAATTATAGATATATGTGTATATATACAACATAATGGAATATAATTCAACCATAATAAAGGAACCTTGCCACTTACAACAACATGGATGGACCTTGAAGGATTATGCTAAGTGAAATAAGTGAAACAGAAGGACAAATACCATCTGATCTCACTTAAATGTGGAAGCTTATAGATACAGAGGACAGGTTAGTGGCTGGCAGGAGTGAAGGGTGGGGGTGAGTGCAATATGTGAAGGAAATCAAAAGGCACAAATTGCCATACCCACAAGTCATAGAGATGTAATGCACAAGTTAATAATACTTTATTGCATGTTTGATAGTTGTGAAGAAAGTACATCTTAAAAGTTCTTGTCATGAAAAAAGTTATAACTATGTATGCATGGATATTAATTAGACTTATTGTTAGGATCATTTTGCAATATGTGTATGTGTGTGTGTGTATGTGTGTGTATAATCATTATACTGTATACCTGAAGCTACCATGTCAATTTTACTCCAATTTAAAAAAAGAAAGTTGAAGAAGGGGAAAATGTCCCTTTATTGGAGAACAACTTCTATGGTTGCTCTAGGTTTAAGTCATTCTAGGTCTAGGTATGACTTTGGTCTTTTCCAGATCTGAGACTTACATGAAACTCCATCCCTCTACACCCTAAATCTAGTCTTTAAAAAGAAAACAACACTAACAGCTACCTCAAGGCTGCTGTGATGATAAAGAATGATAATACATTTCAAGTGTTTAACCTGGTACATGGTAAACACTGGATATATTTTAGCTAGTATTATTTAAATATCTGTCATCTGAGAAGAAATTTATCATATGGGATTGAACCATCATCACTGCAAATCATTCCATCCATTTGAAGATATTTTAGGTAAATACCATTGAATAAATGCCCAGAAATAACTTCATCACAGCTCCCGCAATACAACATAGGAACATTCAGCAATGGATATGAAATGTATGATGGTGTCCTTCAAAGACTAGGCCACCAAAAACTCAGGAGGGAGGGCGAACTTGTCTCAGGTCCCATAGAATAGAAGACAGGGAGATACTGCTCCCCCAAATGTGCTCTGATTTTTAAAGAATCAAAGCTGGGGGTCTGCAAGACTTCCCTGCTTCTCTCCTGTTCATCTCTTGTAACTAAGGAATCAGACTGTCTGTGTCTGATCAGGGTCAGCTGTGCTCTGTGCATCAGCCATATCACTGTGGAGTTCTGATCCTGCCCCACCCCCAATTCAACTTCTGGAGGATTTTTCCAGCTCCACGTTTCCAAAATGAAGCCCCACATTTCTTCTCCAGCAGTGGAGAACAAGGCCCAAATGTCATTTCAGTTACAGCAATAACAAATTCATCCTCATGAATAGCCCTTGCCATCTGTCTGAGGACTTTGTCAGGCTCTTTATTGGTCATGATGAATACGATTTCACCAACCACCTAAACAAATAAGAGTGAACCCATGGGTTTTCTGCAAAAGACAGAAGATCAAATAAGAGTGGAACTCTCTGAATCCCCAGCACCCTGACAGAAGTAAAATTTATTACTTGGCATTTGCATAATTCAGTGAGATTCCTCATTTAAAAGCTGACAAGGGGACCTGAAACAGAGTGTTGATTGGAAACTAGATGGCAGATTTTTTAATTTTAAATGATCAGTCAGTCTCCAAAAAGTAGCCACCTCTCCATAGAGTAGGGACTTTGGTATTAGTTGGTGACTATGTATCTTGTGTGTATAGATACATAAGTGGAATAGTAACACATATTGAAGACATTCCATGTACCAGGAATTATGCCAAGCACTTTGTTGCATTTAATTCTCTTAACCACTTTATGAACTGCACTCATTTTATGGGTGAGGATTTGAGGCTCAAGGTGAGGCAATAATTAGTCTGAGGTCATACAGCTAGATAGCCCTAGTTATAAACCATAAGACTGATCCATCTGACTTCAGAATCTATGGTCTAATCACTGCCCTAAACACAGCCCCGTGCACATATACAAATACACACACATTTCCATTTCCTATCCTGATGACCACTGGTTTGTGGCACATCACCCCATCTCCCAAAGAGGTAATGGGAGTCCTAGCTTGGCACTGGGCAAGAAGCCTACAGAGTATGGAGCTGAGGGAAAGGTGGAACAAACCAGAGTCAGACAAACAATAATCTACCAAAAGGCCAACCCACTGGATAAGCCCAAGGATTAAACTGTGGGGCAGATAGAGGGCAAAAATGAAGAAATTAACCCCATGGTCAATTTAAAATCTTTATAATATGGGGTAGCTTGGTGGCTTCATTGGTTAAGTATCCGACTTCTGTTCAGGTCATGATCTTACAGTTCATGAGTTAAACCCTGCATCAGGCTCTGCACTGATAGTTCAGAGCCCAGAGCCTACTTCAGATTCTGTGTATCTGTCTGTCTGTCGCTCTCTCTCTCTCTCTCTCTCTCTCCCTCTCTGTCTTCCCCTAGTTTGTACTCTCTCTCTCAAAAGTAAATAAACATTTTTTAAATTTAATAAAATAAAATATTTATAATAATAACTGTTAACATTTAATGTGTGCCAGAAACTCTTCTAAGCCTTTTTGCGTGAAATTATTCATTTGACTCTCAACATTGTCTCATGCCCATATAAACATCTCATGCCCTCATTTTATAGGTGAGGAAACCAAGTCACAGGAGTGTTAAGGACCTGGCCTAATAGCACAGAAATTATAGCTAACAGAGTTGACATTTGAACCTAAGAAGTCTAGCTTAGGAACATACTCTTATAACCTTTTTGTACAGTTATGCCCTTTACTCTTATTTTCTTGGGGGATTCATAGTTTTGGTTGACAATTTTTGTGAAATGGAAAAAAAAAATCTCAGAATCCAGTTTATGAGCTCTCTTGATAAATGAGCACTATTTTTCTCTTTACGATACAAGAAATTATCTACAACACTGGGTAAAAACAAGTTTTATAGCCCACAGTAGCCAAACCACAATTTCAGAGATTATGAAAGTCATACTGACTACCAGCAATATGCATGGCAATGAATCCTATTCCCAGTCTATTTCTCTCCAGGGGACATCTGGAGCTCAAGTGAAGTCACAGTAGGTGCCATCTCATCATTACGTATTGATACAGTTCTTCTGAAAAAACTGAGAACACTACCCAAAACATAATAACCCTCATAAATAATCTATCAGCTTGAGGACATTAAATGTAAAGAAAGGGTGACCTCTGACCTTCCACTCCCTTTAATGGTGCTTCATTAGTCTTACAAATGGAGGCAAATTCATAGTGGGGGGAATCAATTCTGCCACTTGGAAATAATTAAGACACATACATCAAACAACAGCTTTTCTTATTCTTTCTAATTAAGTGATTCATCTCAGAGGAATGCTAAATTGGTCAGGGCAAATATAAATTATACTAAGCACGAGCATTTTAAGATCAATGTAGAGGTCTTGATGTTTCCCCTGTGCTTTTCCTATATTTTCCCAAACATTGAACTATTCTTCTGACTATGCATCAAGAAACTAAACACCTGCATTAAGTGGACAAGAAGACACTCAATCCCCCACTGGTGGCTCCGCAGGTGGCCAAACCATCTGCCTGTTTTATTGAGGAAACAGTCACAGTGACAAGGCTGACATCATAGCAAAATGCCTTAGCATTCCATCCGCAGCTTTACCCTGCCATTGGACTTCAAAAAACTAACAAATATAATGTCTGGCTTAGGGGATTAGTGGATCAAAATTTAATATATTTTTTAAGTTTATTTCTTTATTTTGAAAGGAAGAGAGCAGGGAAGGAGCAGAGTGCAAGAGAGCAAGAGCAAGAGAAAGAGAGTGAGAGTGAGAAGGGGAGAGAGAGAGAGAGAGAGAGAGAGAGAGAGAGAGAGAGAGAGAGAGTCTCAAGTAGGCTCCGCACTATGAGCACAGAGCCCCACGTAGGACTCAGAAGCACAGACCATGAGATCTAGACCTGAACTGAAACCAAGAGTTGGATGCTTTATCAACTGAGCCATCAGACACTCCAGTGGAGCAAATTTTAAGACATGTCTTATATCTTTTGCGAGGCTGCCTTACCCTCCCTGAGATATCATTTTTCATGTCAAAGGTTTATCACAAGGTCCATATATAGGTTTTTGTCAGGTTTTTGCCATTGTCTAAGGCCTCACCTACCAATAGAATGGAACTTCTGGCTGCTAGAAGGCCAAGTTTGGCTCTTCTAAAACCTTTGTCTGACTTTTAAATAAACTCAGGGAGTACATGCAGTTTTGACTGATAAAACTTACCATGTTTCTTCCAGAAAACTGAAGCAAGGCTGAAAAATGAACTAAATGTATACAACTTTTTTTAATGCATCTTTGCTTATAAGGTATAAAAACTAGCATTATTTTGTTTTAGTATGACTGGAAAATCATTACAATTACATTACAAAGGTCACAAATGATCTATACCTTCAAAACTCTTCAGAGAAGTATACAAGAGCATCTTGCAACCATGGACAGAAAGGAAAGAAAAGAACACTATCTTCAGAGGCAAGATACTCTATTCAAACCCTAGCTCTGTCACGTTTTCATTGTGTGCCTGTATACACACAAAGGGAGGGACCTCCACCATTCATCTGAGACTCAATGCCTAGGACAGTGTCTGCCATGAAAATAGATGCTCAATGAGTATATAAACATAAATATGTGCCTGAATGAATGAGTTGGCCAGTATTGTTCTCTGGAAATCATATATGTGAACAAGTTTTGAATACTGGGGTTAGGTTGAGTCCTCCAGAGCAAATCTGAGGGGAGGATATTCATAAGTGATTTATTAAGAAAAATTTTAAAGTTCCTAAAGTTCAAAAAGCAGTTGTTAAGTAAGAGAAGCAAGCACAGAAGAGGACACACCAAGAAAGAGTGTGATGTCAGGTGACATCCAGCCCTAGCCTGATCCTGCGGGGAACTCAAGCATAAGTCAGGGAAAGGTGTTAAGCTTTCAACCTCCCTTCCCCATCAGTTATGGGGTACAAGCTGCACTGAGAGATAAAAAAATGACAAGACTCTGAATATCAAGGAGCAAAAAACAAAAGACATGGAAGCTGGGAATGGCAGATAAAAACACCACAAGTGATCCAAGTGAATCTGCTCAGGGCCTTGGCAAAGTCCACTAGCAATCTGCAAGCTTTTGTGCTTCTATGAACCAAGATGGAGGAATAAAACATCTAGCATTTTAACTTTGCAAAGGATGTTCTCTCACACTTTTAGCATTTGATTCTCAAAACACCACTGTGTGATGGATGCAACATAAATATTATTATCCATTTATGACAAATAGGGGATCTTGGCCCAGAAAAATGACTTGGTTCTGGCTAAACTAGATTAGCACAAATAAGATTAGCCATTATAGAACAGTAGCTAGGGGGGAGCTGAATTTATTTGCTCAAGGCTAGAGGAGCTAGGAGACACTAGAGATTTTGATGCTTCTATAGACCTTGGAGAAAGAATATGATAGGAGTTGTGGCAGACAGATGAGAAAATATTCTAGATGAGAGAAAAACAGAGGAGGGAAATACACAGTGTAGGCAAAGAGAGGGGCCTCATGGAAATAGAGTGAGTAGGTGTGATGAGCTAATGTTATGGTGGCCTTGAAAATACCAGCCATAGTAATTGAGATTTGATAAAATACTACCAGGAAAAAAATCCAGTATAAAAGCAAATAAATTGCTGAGAATAAAGCCCAAAGATGATAAAAATCTTCAGTAGTCTGAAAAGGGCAAGGTGAATTGTCAGTTTCCCTGTGTGAGTTGATGAAGGTCTGCCTTAAAGTGGTAGCAATTAGGAAGAGGAGGCAGACATGACAGACAGGAGGAGAGGCCACCAGAACTGAGCCAGTAGGTGGATGTGAGAGTTGAAGCAAAAGGAAGAGTTACAAAGCAATGCAGCCTTTTGGACTGGGGGATGGAATCTCTAGATTCCTAAATGGAATGGTGTCAGATTCACTTTCAATAGACTTAGGCAGTGTTTTCACCTCCTTTTCTGGCCTCATTTACCACGGACTCAGAATGACTTGTCTACAACCTAAAGTGGCAAGTGGCAGAGCACCTCAGAGTCAGGGCTAGAACGAGAAGCAAAGTATTCTGAAAACTGGCCTTGCAGGTGCCCCCACTCCTCACCAAAGAGCTAGACATGAACTCATACATCACTGTGAAGAGATGTCTGACAGAAGCTATCATAAACAGTCAGCAAATCTGTAAGATTGTGTGTCATTTCCTGGTAGTATACGTGGCACCTGCAAAGTTTCAATGAACAAATTAAATGGGAAAATATAGGTGAACCTGCTTTGTACATTACAATGAGAAATGTACTTGTTATAACTGTGTTTTAGGTGGTAATATCATACCCATGTAACTTAAAAAACACTTTTAAATTACTCACTTGATTTTTAATATATCTGTTTTGTATCTTCTCTTTGATGGCTAATGTTTCATCTTGTGCATCTCCCCATACCATCATATTGTGTTTAAGCACTGTAATAACATGCATTATATGGATACACAATAATTTAACCATCTTCCTTCTGTAGGACACTTAGGTTTGTTCCAGTATATTCTTGTGAATAGTACAATATTATTATCTCTTATAAATAATATTATTAATTAATGAAATATGGTATCAACAAATCAAGACTGATTCCTTAATATAACCTAAAGGCCTGAGAGATTATTGAAAGGGGAAAACTATTACAAAATGTTATTTATTGGGTTGTCTATGAATCACCCACAACCATTTTCCCAAAGCACCAGTCATAGATAAGCTTACTCAAATTTTACACTCAATAAATAAAAAATGGTCATTGTTCTGATTAGGAAGACAAATCCTTCAAAGAGAAGCTGCTGATACAAGCCTAGACTGCTTTTTATTTATATACACAGGAGCTTATGATTATCTGCTCACACTACTTCACCTACTTACATACATAGAGAACAATGGTCATTGAATTTTCTGGTTGAAATGTCCCTGTTAATTGTCTTTAAGCCTACTCTGGCTGAAGAAAATTTGAGTCACCAAAAAGAGAGGGAGCTCCTCATGTAAGTAAAATGTACCAGAATCATATACCATCAGCTTAGTGTTATTCCTCTTAAAGAAAAACTCATGTTTTTTGTCTTCAAATTCATGTTCATCCTACCTAATGATAGAATGATGGAATATGATAATTGTTCAATTAAAAAAACTTTCCATCCCTATCCTGTTTGAAATTGAAACCACTGAATTCTAGGATAATTAGCAACCAGTCCCCTTTCTCCTTTTATGAGATACTCAGCATCCTGTCTCAGGCTTAAACCCACTACTTTGATCCTTTTCATAGACAAAATTGAGAAGATTCAATGGGTCTATGTGTCTCATTTCAACTCAAGTCTTTATAATAATAAGGGAAAGGAGTCATTGTAAAGTATCCCCAAGTTTAAAAGCATTTCTATCATTTTGAGATTAAAAATAGCTTAGATTTGACTGTATTTTAGCAGAGAAAATCTATTACACCTTCAGAAGACAGCTTTTGTTAAAATGAGAAAAGACAAATTACCATTTCCAAGTATCTTTTTATCTACAGCTTAGGTCTGTGGTATGGAAGGACGACTCAGGTGAGGTTACTAGATGTGTATAGCCTTTAAAAAGAGTACTATATACATCCAACTTCACAATCCATGGTGGAAAAAGTGAGTATTAGCAGGAAACCATGTCCTTACAGGTGCAGAATATTCCAAAACATGTATTAGTTAAGTTTACTGATGGTGTGTGGATCAGTAGACCCTGAAAGGGAAAAGACAGCACACACAAACTGAGGTGAATATAAGAAAGGGGTTATTTACAGTAAGTCAGTGATGTTTAGAAGACCAACAAGAAATGGCAAGAGAGGGAGCCTGTTTTGGGTTCCTAAACCAGAAAGGACAAGAGTAGAAGGCAATTGCTGGGATGCCGAAGGATTTTTATAACAGAGAGCTGCCTGACAAGGGCATGGCCTTCTATAGCAGGATCAACCAATCCATGGTTAGAGGACAGGGAGGAAGTCATTATTCTCCAGCCCTCCCACTTTCTCCTCATTCCTTCCACTGACCAACCTAACTTAAAGTCAGAGTAGGTCCCTAGGGGTCAGAATAAGGTGGATAATATAGCAATGGACCTGTAAGGTAAGTGGAAGACACCCAGTATCCTGTGGACTGACAGGTTCTGCCTTAAGCAAAGGTGAGGTAAATGGTTTGCCCCTGATACCTTCTAAACCTTTGCTAGTCATTTCTTCCTAGTCTATGGCTGGTCATCTGCCACCACTAGAAGTTCACCATCATCCTATGCCACCTTCATAACTATCCATGGCTCTTATATGTCCCCTACACAGGCTTGTCTTCCTTGAGTCACAGTCCATATTTCAGATGGGCACAGTCCTTATATTTCCATCTTTCTACATCTTAATCCTTCAAGGAAAGCTACTCCTTGTTAGGTGGCAAGCCAGAAAGTCGAGTAAGTAATTCCATGCAAATGTATAATATCACTAATTGGATAAAATCATAGGTCCTAGAGCTAAGATGTCATAGGAATTCTTTCTGGCATATTCAGAATATTTGATAAAATAACATTAACATTTTGTAACAGGACACAACAAAGGCCTAACAATGTAAGGTAAACATAAAGCTAACAGTAACCCTACTTAGGGCAAAAGACATTTTCAATAAAGATCTTCAGGAAACCCAGGAAATCCCAAAGTGTGGCACTCACCTTAGATAGGTGGTATACATACAACATCAAGAATATTCCATATCAAGAAATATTGAATCGCACAGTGAGAAAGTGATTGTTTTTGTACTCATCTCAAAACCTATTGGGGCACCTAGGTGGCTTAGTTGGTTAGGCATCTGACTTTGGCTCAGGTCATGATCTTGCAGTCTGTGAATTCAAGCCCCACATTGGGCTCTGCACTGACAGCTCAGAGCCTGAAGCCTGCTTCAGATAATGTGTCTCCTTCTCTCACTGCCCCTCCCCCACTCATGCTCTGTCTCTCCTAGAAAACTAAATAAACACTAAAAAAAATTTAATTGATTATATCACAGGGAAAGACTTATTTTGGAGTTTGAAATTTTAATCCTTCTTTAAACACGGGCTACACTACTCTTTTAACAAAGAGAAGCAAGCATCAGATACAGACTTCATGTTAAGGTAATTGTTCATAGACTTAATTTGATGTTTTATTTCCCTTGAATATTTTTGTGTGTTATTTTCTAATTCATAATGAATAATAATGACCTTCAATACATGTTAATGATATTAAAGCCTTTTTCACATAACTTTAAGTTTAAAAAGTAATTGATTTAAAAGAAAATGTATGTAAACAATAGTATGATTTTTTTTTCAGGGTCATATTTCTTAAAAGTGTTAAATAAAGCAATGCAGTTTGGGAAAAATGACTTTATTCCAAAGAGCTTTTATCAATAATCCTATAATTTACACATATATGAATCACAGATAATGTGTGTGTGCATGTATTTACAATAACAGACAGAATTCTAACATGGGTCCTGTATTCCCTGGTATACATGCTCTGTATAATTTCTTCCTCTTGAGTGCAGGCAAAACCTGGGAATGTATTGAGATATCACTTCCATGATTATGTTACATTATATAGCAAAAGAGATTTTGCAGATTATAATTAAGATCCCTATCAGTTGACTTTCAGTTAATCAAAAGGAAGATTATTTCAGGTGAACCTGACCCAATCAGGTGAGCCCACAGAAGAGATAAGAAACAGCAACAGATGTTTTTCTGCTGGTCTAGAAGCAAACAGCCATGCTATGGAAATCAGAGAGCCATGTGGCAGACCTAAAAGCAGCATCTAGGCACTGATTGTAGTCTATAGCCAAGAGCTAGCAAGAAACATAGACCTACAGTAGACCTTAAGTCCTACAGCACAGAAACATTACACTGAAAATCAGTGAGCTTAGAAGAGGACTTGGGTTTTAGTGAAACTCCAGTCCCAGCCAATACCTTCATTTCAGCCTGATAAGATCCTGACCAGATTTCTGACCCATGGACACTGGAAATAATAAATTTGTGTTGTTCTAAGCTGTTAAATTTATTATAATTTGTTATACAGTAGTAGGAGAGATGCACACGTGCACACACACACACACACATACACACTCAAATCCTTACAATGTGAAGAATTTGGGAGAATTAATTAGAGGAAAGCCTTATGAGAGCATTCAGATTATACAGAAACTATAGTACTACCTTTGCTATGTCGGTAGCATTATATAACTACCTACAAAAGCTATACATCATTCACATGCCACATGGGAATCATTGAACAAAGAACTCACAGAAGTTTTCCAGACCAGTGTTTGTCACACTTCACTCTGTACACAACCCCCTTAAAATATCTTATGAAAACACAGGCTCTGCTTCAGTAGGTATGGTTTGGGGTCTGAGATTCTGCATTTCTACCAAGCTCCCATGTGATGCCAACACTGTTACTGTGAGTAACAGCTGTTAAGATTCATCCCCTTTTTCCTAATAAAGCTTTATCTAAGCCACAGCAAATGGTTTCCTAACAGGTTTTAGAGATTATCAAAGTGATACAATCTTCTTCCTAGCGCACAACACAGCCAAAGCCTTTCCCTTCAAAAAGTGAAAGGGTATTGGAATTTGTGCATCTCAGAATTTAGATAACCAAGACTGAAGTTAGCAGTTACTTCTCTGACACAGGGCAGGTCACCATGAGACTGGAAATCTTGTTGAAATATACACCCAAGATTTGAAGCCTAGTCTATTCAAACTTCTGAGACTGTGAAATTAGGTTGGAAGTCTCCACACTTATAAGATTCCTGGTATTTCCTGTTTCCAGTTAGACTGGCAATATCCTAAGCACAGTCTTTCTCGTGGTTTTTGGTACTTCCACTTACTATCCCAGCTAGAATCAAGAAGAGTAAAGTAGCACACAAAAGATGTAATTCCCAAAAAGCCATTGTGAGAAATTTCATTTATGTAACCTCCAAAGAGGTTTCATTGGTCTTCACAGAAGACAGATAAGTTCTTCAATTACACAAAATCATGTGCCTGGTTTTCCTGCCCATCCCCTGTCACTTTCTCATATACTTCATTTCATAAGATTGAGCTGAATTCTAAATCTTGAGACTAGAAGAGAAGTTTTAAGAGATTACCCATCTTATCTATATGTAGTAAATCAACCAGCATTGTATGCAAACCTGCTCACTGATTTCTCTGAAATTTGAGATAAACTGTTAGTATCTCCAAAAGAGACTAAATAGTCTTATTGATTACTGAGAAAGTGTTCTTGCTCATGCTGTCTGAGAAGAAGCAGAAAAAAAATGGAGGAGGAAGGATCTTGCCAAAGTCAGGAAAGAAGGAAATTGTGGTTAATAAAAAAGTTGAAGATACAGAGCAAGGGACTTTAATACCCCACTTATAAAGATAAATGACTGCTCAGACAGCCAGACAAATCCTTAAATCAGGTTACCAACTCAAGTGGTAGACATTTGTCCAGACCAAATGATGGAAAATAGTAAACATGATCTTCAGGGAAGTTCAAAGCCACACTGTCTTCTGAAAATTAACAAATATTTTATTGTTGAGTCCAAAATTAACCATATTGCTTGTAACCATATGGGCATTAGCACCAGCTAAATGCTGGTGAAGCATTTAGCATCACACTTACAGAGACTGGTCTTACTGAATATGTGGATTTTGTGGGAAGGGAGAGCTAAAAGATGAAATGGAATTGCTTTGGGGATCTGATGACAGATACAGAATAGAGTTCCAATGACAATGACCAATGCTGCATGGCAGCAGCCTAGGAATTGGATATTAGGATCTTCTACCTGATGTACGTCTCTTAAGCACATCTTTAAGATTTGAGATCACAGGTTGGATAGCCTAAAGCCAAGAGGGGGTTAATCTTTGTTGAGAGAAGAGAAAGAACAAGAAACAACAAGAAAAGAAAAGGAAATGGTGCCTGACTCTGGGTCAGACAATGATAAACAGACCTCATGACTTCCGGCTTCCCTTTGCCTTTCATCTGTGTGCCTGTCCACTTCTCTCTTGATACTTAGATCTGGTACTCTTACCCTGCTTTCTTTTGTATACATGGCTGGCTTGTGGAGGGTAAATATCCCAGATTCCATTGCCCATTTGGTTTCTAATTACATTAGGACAATGGAAAGTACTGGATTCACACAAACAGAAACAATCTTATTGATAAGACTGTGCTAATAGCAAGGGAATTTAATGCCCCACTTATAGCAATGGATAGATGAACTAGGCAGAAAATCACTAAAGAAGCAATAGATCTGAATGACATATTGGACCAGATATATTTGACAGATATATTTAGAACTCTACATCCTGAGATTATGGAATTCACTTTCTTCTCAAGTGTGTATGGCACATTCTCCAAGACAGATCACATACTGGGTCTTAAAGCAGTCCTCAATAAGTATAAAAGAACTGAGATCATACCACGCACACTTTCAGATCACAATGCTATGAAACTTGAAATCAATCACAGGAAAAAGTCTGGAAAACCTCCAAAAATATGGAGGTTAAAGAGCACCCTACTAAAGAATGAATGGGCCAATCAGACAATTAGAGAAGAAATTTAAAAAATATATCGAAACAAATGAAAATGAAAATACAACAATCTAAGCTCTTTGGGATGCAGCAAAGGCAGTCCTAAAAGGAAAGTACATTGCAATCCAGGCCTATTTCAAGAAACTAGGAAAAGTGCAAATATAAAATCTAACAGCACACCTAAAGGAAATAGAAGAAGAGCAGCAAGAGCACCCCAAGCCCAGCAGAAGAAGAGAAATAATAAAGACCAAGGCAGAAACAAACACTATAGAATAAAAAAAAAAAACACAGTTGAACAAATCAATAAAACCAATAGTTGATTTTTTGAAAAAAATAATTGATAAACCTCAAGCAAATCTTCTCAAAGAGAGAGAGAGAGAGAGAGAGAGAGAGAGAGAGAGCACCCAAATAGACAAAATAATGAATGAAAATGGATTTATTACAACCAATCCCTCAGAAATACAAGCAATTATCAGGGAATACTATGAAAAATTATATGGCAACAAACGGACAAACTAAAAGAAATGGAAAAATTCCTAAACACACACGCACTACCAAAATTCAAATGGGAAGAGATAGAAAATATGAATAGACCCATAACTAGTGAAGAAATTGAATCAGTTATCAAAAATATCCCAACAAATAAGAGCCCTGGATCAGATGGCTTCCCTTGGGAATTCTACCAGATATTTAAATCAGAGTTAATATCCATTCTTCTCAAGAATTTCCAAAAAAATAGAAATGGAAGGAAAATTTCTTGACTCATTCTTCAAAGCCAGCATCACTTTGATTCCCAAACCAGACATAGACCCAGCAAAAACGAACTACAAGCCAATATCCTTGATAAATACGGATGCAAAAATCCTCAACAAGATACTAGCAAATCGAATTCAACAGCATATAAAAAGAATTGTCCACCACGATCAAGTAGAATTTATTCCTGGGTTGCAGAGCTGGTTCAATATTCACAAACCAATCAATGCAATACATCACATTAACAAAAGAAAAGATAAAAACCATATGATCCTGTTGATAGATACAGAAAAAGCATTTGACAAAATACAGCATCCTTTCATAAAAAAAAAAAAAACCCTTGAGAAAGTCAGGATAGAAGGAACTTACTTAAAAATTGTAAAAACCATTTATGAAAAGCCCACAGTTAATATCATCCTCAATGGGGAAAAACTGAGAGCTTTCCCCCTGAGATCAGGAACACAACAAAATGTCTACTCGCACCACTGTTGTTTAACATAGTGCTGGAAGTCCTAGCATCAGCAATCCGACAACAAAGGAAATAAAAGGCATCAGAATTGCCAAAGATGAAGTCAAACTTGCAGTTTTCACAGATGACATGATACTCTACATGGAAAACCCAACAGACTCCACCAGAAGCCTATTAGAACTGATCTATGAATTCAGCACAGTTTCAAGGTACAAAATCAAAATATAGAAATTGGTCACATTTTTATACACCAAAAATGAAGCAACAGAAAGAGAAATCAAGAAACTTATCCCAATCACAATTGCATGAAAAACCATAAAATACCAAGGAATAAACCTCACCAAATATGTAAAAGATCTATATAATGAAAACTACAGAAAACTTATGAAGAAAATTGAAAAAGACACAAAGGAATGGAAAAGCATTTTATGCTCATGGATCAGAAGAATAAATATTGTTAAAATAACATTACTACCCAAAGCAATCTACACATTCAATGCAATCCCAATCAAAATTTCACCAGCATTCTTCTCAAAGCTAGAACAAACAATCCTAAAATTTGTATGGAACCACAAAAGAACCTGAATAGCCAAAGTAATATTGAAGAAGAAAACCAGAATGGAAGGGATCGCAATCCTCGACTTGAGCCTCTAGTACAAAACTGTCACCATCAAGAGTGTATGGTATTGGCACAAAAAAAAAAAAATCCACCAGTGGAATAGAATAGAGAGCCTAGAGTTGGACCCACAAATGTATGGCAAATTAATTTTTGTCAAAGCAGGAAAGAGTATCCAAAGGAAAAAAAGACAGTCTCTTTAACAGATGGTGCTGGGAGAACTGGACAGCAACATGCGAAAGAATGAAACTAGGTTACTTCCTTACACCACACACAAAAATAAACTCAAAATGGATGAAGGACGCGAATGTGAGACAGGAAACCATAGAAACCCTAGAGATGAAACAACCTCCTTGACCTCAGCCACAGCAATTTCTTATTCGAAACATCACCAAAGGCAAGAGAATCAAGAGCAAAAATGAACTATTGGGACCTCATCAAGATTAAAAGCTTCTGCACGGCAAAGGAGACAATCAACAAAACTAATAGGCAACCAACAGAATGGGAAAAGATAGTTGCAAATGACATATCTGATAAAGGGCTAGTATCCAAAATCTGTAAGGAACTCACCAAACTCCACACCTGAAAAATAAATAACCCAGTGAAGAAATGCACAGAAAACATGAACAGACATTCTCAACAGAGGACATTCAGATGGCCAACAGACACATGAAACAATACTCAGCGTCATTCATTATCAGGGAAACACAAATCAAAACCACACTGAGATATCATCTCACGCTGGCCAGAGTGGCTAAAATGAAAAAATCGGGAGACTATAGATGCTGGTGAGGATGTGGAGAGATGGGCACGCTCCTACACTGTTGGTGGGAATGTAAACTGGTGCAGCCGCTCTAGAAAACAGTGTGGAGGTTCCTCAAAAAATTAACAATAGAACTCCCCTATGACCCAGTAATAGCATGGCTAGGAATTTACCCAAGGATACAGAAGTGCTGATGCATAGAAGCACATGTAACCCAATGTTCATAGCAGCACTTTCAACCATAGCCAAATCATGGAAAGAGCCTAAATGTCCATCAACTGATGAATGGATCAAGAAGATATAGTTTATCTATACAATGGAATACTACATGGCTATGAGAAAGAATGAAATCTGGCCATTTGTCGCAATGTGAATTGATCTCAAATGTGTTATGCTAAGTGAAATAAGTCAGGCAGAGTAGGACAGATACCAGATGTATTCACTCATAAGTGGAACAGGAGAAACTTAACAGAGGACGATGGGGGAAGAGAAGGGGGAAAACTGTTGGGGAGATGGAGGCCAACCATGAGAGACTTTTGAATACTGAGAAAAAACTGAGGGCTGATGGGGGTGGGAGAGAGGGGAAGGGGGGTGATGGGCATGGAGGAAGGCACTTGTTGGGATGAGCACTGGGTATTATATGGAAACCAACTTGACAATAAACTATAAAAGAAAAATTAGTTAATTAATTTAAGAAAAGTACTGGATTTGGGGGATGAGAAAGGAAGAAGCTAGAATAATTTTCTTCTCTCTGCTTTGAGTGGTTTCTTGGACAGAGGTCGCATATCCTCCATGACTCTATCTCCTGCCAGACGGGCTTTCCTCTTAATGATCTCTGTTAATACTGCC
Source organism: Suricata suricatta (assembly GCF_006229205.1). NCBI lineage: Eukaryota > Metazoa > Chordata > Mammalia > Carnivora > Herpestidae > Suricata > Suricata suricatta. The sequence goes on from NC_043711.1 coordinate 71,017,848, forward strand.
TCACTGCTCTATTCTCCAGCCCTGGGCTTAATAGTGTCTTCCTGCATTGTTCATCTTTAGATTGCCTCACTACTTTTTAGTCCTTCCAACACCTCTCTATTCAAGTTCCTATATTAAACCACCTTGTGTGGGTTTGGTTATTTTGAAAAATCATAATAGATACCACATAGTTATTTCTCCATGAAGAAGAATAAAAAAGCCCAAGATTTATTTCGCTATATTCCCTTCATTTTTATGACTATGTATTGATATCCTGCAGAAGACTTGGCAAATCCTATTAAGATCTAGTTGTCTATTTTCCAATGTCTGTCTCCAAAACCTAGAATATAGTCACATGAAATGAAGAACACCTTCTAGGACATTGCACAGCCTCTGAAATCCAAAGATGACAAAGCAAATCCCATAACTAAACCTCTAAAAAGAAGCCTTGAGAGCAGGCATCCCAGTACTGAAGGCCAGTTTCTAGACACATGGCTCCCACCAAGAATTGAGGCCATCCATTTGAGCCAATGACTTTGCTCCTCAAAAGTAAATTTGGAGAAGTGTATAGTCTACTGACCCCTAGAATCATGTCCTCCAGGGCTGGCTTAGCTCTAAATACTACTTAGAATTTACACAGTATTTTCTATCTTCAAAGAACTATTCAGACATTAACCAATTATTCTGTTCTTGGCCCCACGCCAGGTTACACTATCAAGATTTGACAAACTCTTTGTACTCTCTGTAGTTCTGTAGGAATGTAGGTTTGTCTATTTCAATCAAAACTGAAGCCAAGCTTGGACCTTTGGCTGATGGAAACCTTGGCAATTTAATATTTAATACAAACATCCTGTCCTCATAAACCAATCCTCTTTAATAGAAAAAAAATTGTCATTAGAACACAGTTGAGCAAAAAAGGAAAAGGTTATAAACTTTGAAAAGAACAAAATAATTAATGTTTGGAGCTTTTAGAGTGTCTTCAAAAGACAGTTGTGCAGCTGTGGTAAGTTGGGAGGGGGGCTTTCACTTCATATCCTTTCATCTGCCTATGGGTGCCTATTATTAAAGGTTTACATTTTGTTTATATTCTCCATGATGTGCAGATATTTTCTTCCCCTTTTGAATTTCCTTCTTCTTGCTTCCCCTTTGAGACTCTTTGGCCTTCAGGCACTGAGGTGAATAGCAAGAGAGAAATTAGTCCTATAAAATACAACTACTGAAAATGAGATCAGGTACTCTGAAGGAAGCTGCAGTCTGATCCTCACCACCCTGCCCTTTCTCTAGCCTGATGGTTGACCTGAGAGGACCACCTTCTTCCTCTAGGCCTTCCTCACTGCCTCTTCTGGAAGTCATGCTTCAGAAATGGCTCTCTGTGATAGAAACCAAGGCAACTGGCTACCAATGCCAGAACTTCACTGTGGCAAAAATATCTCCACTTTTCATCAGACATCTGAGCATTAGACATCTGGAGTATAACCAAGACCCACCAAATACTGCTTACCATCTGTTCTTAATTTAAAAGTCAGCCACATGGCATTTGCACTTCTCATTGACTGACAAGCTTGATTGCAAACCAACCTTGGCTTCCCCATCCTACTTGTCCATGGGACTTTAGATAAGCAATTTTGGCACTGAATACACTCATAAATATCCTACTAGGGAATGGAGCTATTTGATCAGCCCTAAAATATAAGGGGTCAACCCTAATAAAGTTATGCCACAATCAAAGATAGAAAAAATGGAGGCAACTTGGGTTTCAAATAGCATTAGCAGTCAACAAGTTGCTATTTCATGGTAGGCACTTGGTGATTAAAGTTTCCACTGGATACTCAAGCACTGTTAATGGCTGACATTTACTAAAGCAAAGAAAAACAGAGCTTTATAAGAATCCCAGAAAAATTCCTTCCCACAGATTCCCATGCCCAGGATTCCATTTAACAATGTATTGAAATCATATTCTTACTTCAAGCCTTGACTCCAGTGATCCCATTTTTCAGCAATTTCTTCTTGTTTCATATAACTCCTATATCATCTATCTTTATCTCTCTGCCTCTCTGTCTCTCTTCTGTTCTCTCTCTCTCTCTCTCTCATGATATTCCATGTCACAGTGCCTTATAGTATTATATCACTATATTATTTATGATTTTTGTGAGCATGCATTGTCTTTTTATCTAAGCTTAGGAAAAGCAGGAGAACCTGAAACAAAGATGTATCTCATGGAACTCTCTGACTTCAAGGTAGGGAGCTGGAGCATTTACAACCAGACCCTGACCCCACTGGTTGAATGTAGCTTCCAGGATATTGATTCCCCACCTCTTCTGAGTTACACTTACAAGCAAACAAGCTCAAGCTCCCAGGGTTTGGCAGAGGGCTCTGGGGAAGAGCAGAGTAAGCCATGAAAAACACACTTTTGAAGTGAGATGCTGACAGCTAGAGTTGAATCTTTAGTTTGTGAATTGTCTCCAGTATGTGTGCTGAAATCAGAGGTGTGACATGGCTCTATGATGCCAATACCAGATGCATTTGCTCTGTGTCTATCATGCCAACTTGCAAGTTTCTCAGGACAGAGGCTGTCTTCCCTGACTTGATGCCATGCTGTGTGCCTAGCATAGCACCAAATACTTGGAAGCATGATAAATATTTGACAGGGTGAAGTTTAGAATAAATTAATCATGTATTCCCCAATGCCTCTTTTCCCTTTTCCTATCTTTCTTATTCCTAATGTCATTTGCCATCCTTCTAATTTTTTACTAACAAAAAGATAAGTTGAACTGGTAGAAAGAGCATTGAAACTTATAATGCAAAGACCTGGGTTTTAGTCTTTGGTCAACCTTAATCTGTGTGATACAGAGCAGATCAAAAGCCTCTCCAAGCTTTGATTTCCAAATCTGTAATATGCCTTCCCCTGAGTTAATGTCAAAATAAACACATGTCTTTGTGAAAACACTTGGAAACTATGGAAATGTGTGCATATATAAGGGACATTCCTTGTCATCCCCATGGCAAGCTGCTTTCTAAATATTCACTCTTCAGTTAAAAAGCTTGGAGCATTTAGGGGCACCTGGGTGGCTCAGTTGGGTAAGTGTCTGACTCTTAATTTTGCCACAGGTCATGATCTCATGGTTCATGGGATCAAGCCCCATGTCAGACTCAGCACTGAGCATAGAACTTGCTTGGGATTCTCTCTCTCCCTGTCTCTCTGCCCCTCCCCTACTCATGCATTCTCTCTTACTCCCTCTCTCTCTCTCTCTCTCTCTCTCTCTCTCTCTCTCTCTCTCTCTCTCTCTCAAAAATAAATAAACATTAAAAAAAGTTCTGAGCATTTCTAACTGTAAGGGATATATAAAAGTGATATAGTCTGACCATGATACCCTGCTTGCTGATGGACTTAAGCCATTTCACAATTTCTGGTCAATACACATCTTCGTAGAAGAGTGGATCTCACCAATTCCCTTGAGCAAGAAAACACTGTCATGTTAAGAACTCCAAATCAACCACTTTTATGAGATCCCCTTCTTACTGTTCTACTTAAGCCTTCCTTTTATATGTCCACTGTATCAGTAGTCACCTACTACCACAAATAATGCCTATATAACAAACCATCTCAAAATGTAATAGCTAAAAACAACAATCATTATGAAAAAAGAAATGTAATGATGTATGAATAAAAAAATAGATAGATGGATAGATAGGTGATAAAACAAATATAGCAAAGAGGCACTTGGATGGCTCAGTCAGTTCAGCTTCTGACTTTGGGTCAGGTCATGATCTCACAGTTTGTAGGTTTGAGCCATGCATTGGGGTCTGTGCTGACAGTTCAGAGCCTGCTTTGGATTCTCTGTTTCCCTCTTTCTCTGATGCTCCTCACTCATTTTCTCTCTCTTTCTCTCTGTCTCTCTCAAAACAAACAAACATTAAAAATTTAAAAAACAAATATAGTAAAATACTAGGTTGTGGGTATATGGTTGTTCACTAAAAAAATCAATTTTTTTTCATTTTATATTAGTCTTTATTCAAAATTTCATAACTGTTTTAATTAATTTTTAATATAGTTTATTACCAAGTTGGTTTCCATATAACACCCAGTGCTCTTCCCCACAAGTGACCCTCTCAATGACCATCAGCCCCCATCCCCTTCCCCCCCTCCCTCTTTAGTCCTCAGTTTGTGCTCAGCATTCGAAGGTCTCTCTCATGATTTGCCTCACTCCCTCTCCCTGACTCTTTCCCTGCCTTTCCCATTCCCATAGTCTCTTATTAGGTTTCTTCTATTAGACCTATGAGTGACAACATATGGTATCTATCCTTCTCTGCCTGCCTCATTTCACTTAGCATGACTCCCTCTAGGTCCATTCATTTTGCTACAAATGGCCAGATTTCATTTTTTCTCATTGCCATGTAGTATTCCATAAAAAATCAATTTTTCTTATGTTTGAAATTTTTCATTAAAAGTGAAAAAAAAACCTAAGCATTTATTTAGTTCACAAATACATGGGTCCCTGTGCTCTAGGAAGAGCTGGTTTTGACTGGACTTGCTCATGAATCTGCCCTATTACATGGTGGATCAGTGGGGACTGTTTGGTCTAAAATAGCCTTTTCTGGGATGGCTAGCAGGCTAGCTAAGGTTTGTTCATCTGATGGTCACAGGAATCCAGAGAACAAGTAGAAATGTGCAAGGCTTCTTAAGTTCTTGGCTTCGAAATATCACTATTACTTTTACTACAAACAATTGGCCAAAACAATTCATAAGGCCAGCCCATATTCAAGGGGTGGAGAAACTAACATGAAGAGTTAAGAATTGAGGTCATTTTTGCAGTCTACTGCATTTGCAATCTAGTTGCTAATCATTGTTTCCACAAAGCAAAGGGGCCATTACAGTGAAACTTACATACTCACCCAATTTTGATCACTCAATACCAGTCACATGCATAGGACATTCAGAGTCTAGAAGTCCTCACATCCCAGAAGAGAGATATAATACTCTAAAATATGATTGTTAGTCAGATGAGGTTTCAGTCCAGGGAAAATAAGTAATTACCCACTTGAAGCCGTAATCAGGAAGTAAAGGTACTATTATTCATACGCAGGTTGGAGGTTTAGCTACCCCCAGCTCTCTCCATCATTCAATACTATTGCCCTAAACCCATGGATCTCCCTATGCAGTGCCTTTCTTGGTATTTCTTAAAGAACATATTGCTTTCCTGTTTCTCTTCACTTATTGCTTGTGGACTATCCTTTGTAAATTAAGATAAGGTCAGGTCATTGACCCATCTTTCCCAGAACTTGAGCTTTCCCTCTGCTCAGCAGACACGTCTGGGTTCATGGAGCCAGGCTTATGCTATCTCCTGGTCCTCCTTATATTCAGAGGAACTAGGCCAACATGAGCAGTACAGTCTTAAGTTAGAGAATGAACTGTCTCTTTATGCTAAATCCTACAAACATGCTTAGCATGAAGACTGCAACATCATTAACATCATATTAACCTACCACTGATCAGACTGCTAATAACAGGAATAATGGCAAACACAACACTCTAAAGGCTGGAAAACGTAGGAAGCATTGCCTTCTTCAAAATCAAGCCATGTATAGGATCTTTCAGCAACCTTGTGTTACCAGTCTCAGTAAATAAAAGCAAACTATGAGAGTTACTTCCTAATAAGGACCACTGAGTTATTAGTAAGCAAGCTATGGAATCAAGTCTTTCTTGTTAGCCAAACTCAAACCAGCCAAACTCAGACTATGAGATTTATTAGTTTTTAATTAGCCTTTTCATTACATCATTGGTAACTTCCCCACCACTACAGTGCAGAAAGAGCAGAAAGGTATGATTTTATAGTGTTTACTGATCATGATGCTACTTGATTAAAGATGACAACTAGACCTGCTTAGCATTCTTAAGAGCTGAGAAGAGAGTGAGTTAGAGCAAAGAATTAATTAGGTGGGGTTAAAGGCTGGACCTCAGGAAAAAGAAAACCCTTTTAGCTCACCGTGAATGAAATCACAGACTCCTTCCTCCATTGTGCTTGAAATAAAAAATATTAGCATGTCTGTCATGGTACCTCCTTAGTTTATTAAAAATAATAATAATGAGGAAAAGAGAGAACTGGGAAGTGAAATATTTGCAACAATGATTCATTTTATATCAGATCATAGGTCAGTCACATGATGTCAGAGATGTAAGCCACACCCACCCTAAATACAAATCAGACACCTCAAAGAGAAAATGCTCGTGTAGTGACTACCAAACCCAAGAAGAGTGACTACCCTATGTGTGCCTCTATTTCTCCATCTGTAACATGAGGAGGTTAAATCTAGGTCCTTCCTCAGTGTCTTCTACCACTAACTTTCCAGGACCGAAAGCCAACATGTAATATTTGCCTTCCCAGGGCTCTTACTAGTGCTGAGTCCTGATAATAACCCTGGAAGGTTGGCCTGTTTGCTTTATTACAAAGCCAAATAAGACATTGGTTCTCAAATTTGCTGGATTCCCTGCTACTTACAGCTGGTGCAAGAAGAGCAACAGAGGCATCCAAGGCCCCACCTACACGTAAATCTGCATTTTAACAAAGCCTCCAAGAGATTCATACCCAAGTTACAGTTTAAGAAAAAATGCCCTAGATCACAAAGCCACTAAATGCCAAACCCAGAGGCAAATTCAAACCCTCTGATATTATATCCTGTGCTTTTTCCATCCATACCACACCCATAATTCCTCTGTCCAGAAGAAACTGGCCCCAGTTAAACTCTTCTTATCAGCTATGGTCAGGAGGCCAAGCAAATCTCTGGATGCCCTCTGAGGTGCTCTTTAGACCCATTACACACCACCGGAACTGCTCCCTGGATGGCTTGTACCCTACCCCAAACCCCACATAATTGGGTTAATCTTGGTCCAAAAAGACAATATTGCAATGGCCTTGGAGTCAGAAAGAAAAGTGAAGAGGAATTTTTTTTTCTGTCTAGGAAAAGATAAAAACAGATACAAAAACAACAATTAAAAAACTCTTTTGCTGATGATCAGGTAGCAAAGGGCCACTACAGGCACCCAGAAGGACTTTCTTTATGGAGAGTTGGCCTTGGCTGCTCTTTTGATGCTTTGGCGTAGAAGGTATCAGAGGGGACCGCCACTTAGTTGTGAATAGTGATGGTCTGGAGACCCCCAGGCAGACCAGCCTCCCATTAGTTGGGTTACTCTAGAGTTGTAAACACGGTACTCTCCCAATCTGTTTTCCAAGATGAACTGTATATAAAGCATGTGTGTGGCAGGAGATGATAGCTCGCTTGAGGCTTTCAGCAATCGATGTTTACAGACTATAATGGAAACCACAAGTTTCTTCTTTAACTCAAGTCAGTATACATTCCTTCAACCCGCAGGCAAATTGGAGCAGGGAGGGGGGTTGGGAGGGGTTCACAGTGAGTCATCATTTCACATTTTTTTTAACAGCTTAATGAGCATCTAGAAATGCCTTATTAGCCAGCAAAAATACAGAGTCTTTTTTTCCCCCACCAAATTCAGCAATGACCCTATTTGGACGTGGAATTCCTTGAGCATCTACTTATGTGACGCCCCTCCTGGAAGGTGAGTGACTAATGTCTCTACCACAGAGTTACAAACAAAAGCATATGCAAGGCTCCACAACTGACTTCAAGTTAATAACCTTCCGTCATTTTGTCCCAAGTTTAAGGGGGTGGGGGATAAGTTATTTCTTGTAGGTTCCGTTAATCCTCTGGAAAGCCCGGCCCAGGGTGCTTAGAAGAAACAACAGAATTCTCAGATCTGCAAAGCAGCTCTCTCAGCCAAGATTCACAGTGCTAACAGACAGATGGTAAATATCGCTGGGGCTCTAAAGCCCCAGCTGTGTGCCTCTGGATCTCTTAGATCTATGTGTGTGATCATTAAAATATTTCAGATCATCTAAAATAGGAGTCTCTGTGATCTTGGCAACTTCAGTATTCCTTTCCCTTTTTTATATTTTTCTTTCAGGGGTGACATGCATAATCTGAGTAAAATAATGGAGAAAAGTACAGAAATTCCCAGAGCTACTTATCATCTTGAATGTATGTATGTTTGTGCATAGATATTTTAATGCTATATTAAATAAGTCATTAGTATTTCAATATCTCTTTGATAACTGAGAGGGAGAAAATTATTTTTTTCCAAGTTTTGTCCTGAGTCCCAAATAAATAAATTATCTTTTGTCTCCTCAGTCTTCTTTCTCCTGTTCCCCTTTAGCTCCCAAGGCAACTACAAGATCTGAAGACTTCCATTTGTCCTTTGGACCAAATTTGCAACTTTTAGATCATCTGTGCTGATACTGCATGATCCTAAAAGAAGAACATCTTAAGAGTCACCCAGTTTCACGATTGGAATTCCATGAGATTTTATTCCTGACTTTACTAAAAATAAACATTTCTTCATGTCCCTACAGATTACCTTTAAAGCTACCTCTGTTTCAGAGCAAACCTTAAAGACTGAATTGCAGCAGCATCTGGGTTGCTCAGTCAGTTAAGTGCCCAACTCTTGGTTTTGGCTCATCATGATCTCATAGATCCTGAGTTTGAGCCCTGTATTAGGCTCTGCTCTGATAGTGTGGAACCTGCTTGAGATTCTCTCTCCCTCTCTCTGTCTCTCTCAAAATAAATAAATAAATATTTAACATTTAAAAAAAGATTGAATTGTAACTCCAGTACAATTTGTGGCAATTGAGAAAAATATTTCTGTTATATAATTCTATGTGAATGAAACTTAGGTCCATCTCAAGAGAATCTGGAATTCTTATGAAAGATGCTGATAAAATAAAAGATTAAAGAGGTAAATCCACTTTTAATTCCTTCCTAAATTATGTTTCCTTTTACTGGGCAAATTCTTCTTAATAAAGCTAATTCCCCTTTAAAAAAGGTCACCTCTGTACATTTATCATTCAATCTTCTCTGAATCTGTTACAATTTAGTATAGTTCTGAAGACTCCCTCAGGATAATTTTATGACTTTTAACTCAGTTTTCAGTATTTTTCTTTTTCTTTTCCTTTTCTGGAGCAAGAGAAAAAGAAGAATCAAGTCATAAGTCCTGTGGACTGTGGATCCCATGAAGGAGGTTGTCAGTATACACAAGTTGATGTGCAAACAGAGCAATTTCCACACTTGTCCTTTCATTTATTTTTTGTTCCTCCAGTAGATATTTGAGAATCTAGGATATATGCCAAGCTAGGTGCTGAGGTGACTCTGGCTTATGAAATTGACAGAGTCCATGCATTCAAGTATCTTCCATTTCAAATGTTTTAAAAGGTGGATGAAGATGATTAACTCAAAATAATAAACAGGCTAACTAGTAGGAAAAATACCAAATGGTATTAAGTGCTATGTAGAAAATGCAAGATATGTTGGATTTTACTTGGATTCTGATTGGAAAACATTATAAAACATGTCTTTTGATTAATTGAGGAAAACTGAACACAAACTATGCATTTGATAATATTAAAAAATTAATGTTAGCTTTGTTTGATGATAGTGTTTTTGTGCTGATGTATAAAAAAGAGACATAATAAAAAATCTTTATCTACTAGACATCTACTGAAGTGCTTGCAAGTGAAGTTGCTAGGATTTTTTTTTAAACTTTTTCAAAATAAAAAGAAGTGGGTATAGAGGAAATAACAATGTTAGAAAGACAGTGGTGGTTAAAGCTGGGTGAAGGGCACAAAGAATTCACTGTACTATTTTCTCTACATTCATGTGTTTTGAAAATATCCTTAATAGATGAGGATAAGGATGGTATATTGCATGGATGTACAGGCTTAACATTTCCTGAGAATTTATGATACGAAAGCTGCTCTGCATCCATCATGGTTGTGGCTACTCCATGGGAACAGGATGAGCCCCCACCCAAAACTTGGTTCTGAGATCTAGTATGATGATGTGATGCCACACATACACAGCAAGACAGTATGGACAGATTTAATACTTAATTATGAGTCTTTTGAAGGAGATCAAGGTAGACCCTCTAAGTTGGTCTGGAACTGGTTTGTGTTGTAGGTACAGCAGGGCAAGAGTTCCTACGTGCAGACGGGCTTATGTGGCTGGACTCTCCCACCAGGTCCAAATGAAGGACCACTGAACTTTCTTATCAGTGTTTTCTGACATGTGGCACAAGGAGAAGAGAGAGGGGTGAAGCTCAAAAGCTATCTACAATCAAACATCCAAAAAATGTTGTTGTGATATCACAATTTCCTAATTTAATTTGCACTATGACCCTCTCAGTTAGAACAATAGTTCACAGAGGAGAACACCAAGATTTAGCAAGGTTAAGATACTTGCTAAGAACACCAAAGTAACATTACAACCAAAGCCTACTGTCTTAGACATGCACTCTGCTTTACTACATTCTTTTACATGTGGCGTGAGGCATTTCCACATGCAAGGATTACACATAAACCATACTCCAACACAGGAAAGGCAGCTGGGCTCATTATGCCAGGATCCAATAGAAGAAGTTAAGGTACAAGGCAGGTAGAATAGAATCAATAATGATGGCATATATAAGAAGCACACAGCTTTTTCTGCTGAAAAATTACTTTTCCACTAAATCAATTAGGATATTTTTGACTACAAGTAGTAAAATGGCCTAAATAATAAGGAATTGTGTCATAATCCCAAACAGGAAGTGCAGATGTGAGGCAGGGTCCAGGGTGAGTGGATTCAGTGTTCACAATGAGGCCCCCAGGGTTTCATAGTCTCTTCATGTCTCCACTCTGTCACTCTGGTTTCATTTGCAGGCTGAAACCAAGATGGTACAGATGTCAAATCCAAACATGACAACATTGAAGGAAAAACGGAAATACCCTGAGAGGCCGAGAGAGAGAGAGAGAGAGAGAGAGAGAGAGAGACTTTACCTAGAAGATCTCCAGCAGATTTTCCCTTTCGTTTTGTTGGCCAATAGGCTGGGTTGCATACCTGCTCCTGAACTACTCACCGAATGCCTAAAGGAAAGCTAAATCACAAAAAAAAATCTGACCTCAGGCTGAAAAGAACATAGAACATTGGGGAAGTGCACACAAACCAAAAAGGATAGGCCTTACTCTGCTCCAAGAGATTGTGTCACACAGGAGTGTAAGCCCAATAACACCAAACCTTTGGTTTTGTCATGACAAGCCAGAAATTTAGATATTTTTATGTCTGAATTTGTAAATGTTGGCCACCTATTTAATTTTAAAAATACACTGCAGGCCAACACTCACTCTATAGCTCAGAAATAACAGGTATGTTGTTTAAAAGTGGTCTTTGGCTTCCCAGTGTGCAACCTCTGAGCAAAAGAATCACAGACATTCCAATCCAGAAGTCCTGATGTGACAACTGAGAATTTGTATTTCTTTTTTTTTAATTTTTTAAATGTTTATTTATATTTGAGAGAGAAAGAGAGGGAGAGGAGGGGCAGAGAGAGATGGAGACAGAATCTGAAAACAGGCTCCAGTCTCTGAGCTATCAGCACAAACCCCAACATGGAGCTCAAACCCTAAAGCCATGACATCATGACCTGAGCTGAAGTCAGGTGCTTAACCAACTGAACAACCCAGGTGTCCTGAGAATTTGTATTTCTAATAAGCTCCAAGGTGCTTATTAGAAAATAATAGGTTGATGCCGATGCATCAGGTTCATAGGTCACAGTGGGAGTGTGGTCCTACTCCATTTTGTTTTTCTCCACCCTATGGAATGAGAGTATGAGGTCCATGTTTCATAGTCCTAGTTGAAGCAGCTTACACTTTCTCCTTCCTCATTTCATCAGGCATCTTACCTGCCTGCTGACACCTCTTCTTTCTCTTCTGGCCTTCAGCACATTTTAGGAAATTAACTGAATTCTCAGGTTGGCCACCACTGCCCTTTTCCTACCCCTGTCTCCAAATGAAATGAAATGAAACACACCATGATATAGAAAGGCAGAAAGCACTTCAAACAAGCTGGCTCATTATTTCCTTTTACAAACTAGAAAAGGGCACAAACAAATAAACACAATATTGCTGAGGGAAGCCAACACTGGTTGGGCCTGGTTTTCACCAAGCAGTGACCTCCTTCAGTGAATTAAATGCCCAGAGCCCCACAGTCTCATCTGGTCCTGATTTTCAATCGGCAGTAAACTGATACGTTTTTTTTCACTTTCATTATAGCTTGTTTTCATCTAGTTTATATTTCCAAATGTACTGGTTTTCAAGCCTGAACTGTCATATTAAAAAAAATACAACTTTAAAAAATGTAGGCTAGCCGACCCAATGGCACCAGAAAGGGGGCCCAGCCCTTGGCTTATGGAAACTCCTTGGAGATTTTCTTTTCCCTGAGCTAATCCCATTGGGAGTCATCAAGTTGATGGGCGGGTGGAAAGTGATGATGTAGGGGCCTAAACCACCTATCTTACCCTGTGTGAGGTAGCATGCTGAGCAGAGAGAAAAGAAAATGAAGGAATCCCGAGAAGTTTCTATGCACTGCACACGCCAACTATTCCCACAAGGGCACAGAGGAATTTTGAGGGAGGAGAAAGGTTTGGCAAAAGGGTCATCATTCTGACAGCAGAGATTTGTAAACTTGCCAGACGATGGAGAAATAAAAAGGCTAACTCTCCCAACCAGGGAAAGTGTTCTGTTCACAGAAAGGAATAGCCAAACCCTCTAAGTCTCAAAAGAATTACTCAGCAAATGGAATGAGCACAATTGGGAATGAGCTATGAACATTCCCAGCACCACCCTGAGGTGAACGGACAACACAATTTTCTGCAGGATGAAAACTGCCCAGGGTGAGCTTCACAGATGCCTGCCAGGCCTCCAGCTCCACCATGACCAGAGGGTCTGAGCTCATTCTTTTGGGCAGGTGTTTCCCTCCCAAAGCTTGCTGCAGCTGGGTCAAGGCAGTCACTCCTCCCCACTGCAGGACATATGACTTTGGGCATGGCAGGGGGAGTGTGGCAAACAGATTTACAAGCTCTCCAGAGCGGTGCTCAACACCTAATGGTTAGTACTACAAGACTTAAGGCTGCCTCCAAGTCTGGATAAAGATATGGTGGTGAACTGGGGTTCACCACAAGACAGCCCCCATTTTCTGTAGCTCCTCTGCACAGTTTAAACATGGACTTTTCCTTTACAGAAATGACTCTGAATATAAACCCAAACACACTTTTCCTCCAAGTTTAACTTTTCATGTAGCAGCGTAAGAAAACAAATAGTTGAAGTGTTGGCCTTCACAGTCTTCCTCTGATTCCTGGCTGATTCCAAGGCTCATTCTTTCTGCTTCTCTCCATCTCTTCTGCCAAAGTTCGTGTCATCCCTGGGTGGTAGCCCTCTCCCTACAAGGATGCTTTAAATCTTTGCTCTCTGATCTCTTCTTGAAGCTTCTGTTTCCATCTGGTGTTAAGTTGAAGAAGTTGAAAAATCTTCTCCAGTTGTCATCTTTTAGTAAATGGTTTTTGGTAGTCTGATCATTCTTTTTTGCTCTATTTTCTCCATTTTCACCCACACATGCACACACATGCACACACACATATACATTCCTTCCCTCACCATTATGTCTTTCTCTCTTTGTCTCCTTTCTTCCCCCCTTTCTACCTTCCCTTCATTCCTTGAATGTCAGAAACCCAGGGTATGTATGCCACACAGAGTACATCTATGTATTATGTTAAAGAAAGGTGTCTCATCATAAAATGAGGGGAAAAAAATAGAGGCACCTAGGTGGTTCAGTTGGTTAAGTATCTGACTCTTGGTTTTGGCTAGGTCATGATCTTATGGTTCATGAGTTTGAGCCCCACAAAATTCTCTGTGCTGATGGTGTGAAGCCTGCTTGGGATCCTCTCTCTCTCTCCCTCTCTCTCTCTGCCCCTCCCCTACTTGCTCATTCTCTCTCTCTCTCAAAATAAACAAACCAACTTAGAAAATGTTTTAAAAATTAAAAAGAATACCAGACATCAAGTATATAATTTCTTCGTAATCAGTAGTAAAACTGACTAAATTTTTAGTCTGCGCTGAATATTGTGTTCTAGAGGAATTGTCTCATCTTTTCCTCAGATAATCCTGTGAGTGAGGAATCATATCATGCCCATTTGGGAATTTAGAGAGATTAAACAATTAGGCTGAAGTTGCACAGCTAGTGAGTGATATAGCAACTATTCCAATCCTGACAACCAGACTACAGCGGCCCTGCTTTAAACACATGGGATGTTACCTCCTCCTCCCCCTCAAAAGGTCAGGAAAGAATCCCATAAACTTTCCTCCAGAGCTTAGTACAAAATGCCTAAGCCTATAATTTGGCTCAGGTACTTGGGATCTGAGAACCATTCAGAGTTCTGCCATACAGCGATGCCCTGTTCTATCAAAATATCATATCTCATAATAAAACAGTCATTCTTAATCTTGGTTGCATTCATGCATGGAGCTTTTAAGAATCCTGATGCCCTGGCCTTACCCCAGGGTCTGATTACATCCGATCATTATTTTTAAAATCTCCACTGGGGATTCCAATGTATTGCCAAGACTGAGAATCACTAAAATAGTGAAATGTCAGGCAACATCAAGCAAATTAAGGAGCTCCTTTACATGAGTGGCAGAGTTATCCCACCATCTCTGAAGTCAAGATACTAACTGATTAAATTTGTGTTTTTCCTCTATACCAAGATAGCTAGAGAGAAACTTGCCTAACAATATGCAAAATGACAGACGGCCATAAAGAAAAGCGTTCTGAACTTGGGAGAATTGAGACCTGGGCTTAGGTTCTATCAATCCTCTGTGTGCTAGCTGTGTGGCTCTATTTTTAAATTGTGGCAAATGTACATGACAAAATTTACTGTCCTAACCATTTAAAGTGTACAGTTCAATAGTATTAATTATGTTCCCTTTGTTGTACAACAACTACCACCATCTATCTTCTGAACTCTTTCCTTGTGCAAACTAAAACTCTACACCCATTAAATGACAACTCTTCATTCCTCCCTTCCTCTAGCCCCTTGCAACCACCATTCTAGTTTTTGTTTGTCTGAGTTTGATAACTCCAGCTGTTTAAGTAAAATAATGCAGTGTTTGATCTTTTGTGACTGGTTTATTTCTCTTCTCTTGATGTCTTCACGTTTCATCCACATTGTAGCACGTATCAGAATTCCCTTCCTTTTGAAGGTGAATAGTAGTGTATATACCACAATTTGTTTACCCATTCATCTATTGATTGGCATTTAGGTTGATGGACACTTCTGGCTATTATGAATAATGCTACTATAAACTTGACTGTATAAATCTCTTTTCTAGACCTTGTTTTCAATTTTTTTGGATATATATCCAGAGGTGGAATTGCTGGATCATTAACTGTGTGACTTTAAACAACTGATTTCAATCTTCCTATTTCCTCACTGATAAAATTTGTGTTTATTTTTTATGTTTATTTATTTTTAGAAAGAGAGAAATAGAGAGTGGGGGAGGACCAGAGAGAGAGGGATGGAAAGAATCAGAAGCATGCTCTGTGCTGTTAGCACAGAGCCCAATGTGGGGCTCAATCCCACAAACCATGAAATCATAACCTGAGCTGAAATCAAGAGTTGGATGCCTAACCAACTGAGCCATGCAGGTAACCGTAAAATTCATGTTTATTAAACATGGTCCTAGACGCTAGGGGCATTTCAGTAAACAGGACAGGTAAGGGTCTATGAGGAGAAACATTTCTTACTACCAGATACCACAAAATGAATGAGATACTAGAGCTTTTCTAGCTTTCATTAACAAATTAACCTAGAAATTTTTTTGCCTTCTCACTGGGTATTGAGAACTCTTGTACCAAGAAACAAAAAGGGTTTATATGGAAGTCTAAAAATAATGAATGCAAAAGGAGGGAGCTCCCATGTTTGATGAGCAAAAACTTTGAGTCTTGGAATTTTAACTGGATGAGGAAATTGTCGATCACAGCCATGTTTCCGCTTGGGTGTGGCATTAGTGAGAATTCATGTCATGACCTGATTGAATATTTCAAATAACCTTTCTCAAAGAAAAGGTGAAAAAAACTTATTCCAAATCTTGCATACACACACACACACACACACACACACACACACACACACACCCTGCATTTTTACATGTATTTCAGGAAAGCTTCTAAGACAGCCTACAACTGTATAAATCCATGAAAGCTACAAGTCAAAAATCACCACATAATCAAAAATAATGAGTCCCAAATGATAAAGAAATCTGATACATCCAAATTCAAGGGCAATGAATGATTTAAATAGTTATCCAGAATCCCTGGTGAAGAATGAGTTTATATTAACTTCCCTTACTTAAGGTTATGGTTTCTTAAAGAAACAGAAATGGAGGTGGAATATAAGTGATAAGAGATGTGCATGGCTGTAAACTAGGAATTCTCCATTCAGGCACCTTTTGAGGGGAAAATGGTTCTTTTCAGAAATATAAAAAACCACAAGAGCCCATATAACAAATACCTGTGATTCGGTCTTTCATTGTTACTATTGTTTCCTATTTTTTAATTGTTAAATGCTTATTTATTTTTGAGAGAGAGAGACACACACACACTGAGTGTGAGCAGGGGAAAGGCAGAGAGGGACGGAGACACAGAATCTGAAGTAGGTTTCAGGCTCTGAGCTGTCAGCACAGAACCAGACACAGGGCTCAAACTCACGAGCTGTGAGATCATAACCTGAGCTGAAGTCGGATGCCCAACCAACTGAGCCACCCAGGTGCCCCAATTGTTGTTATTGTTTATTCAACCTTAATGAGGTATAATTTACATACAACAAAAATACATGTATCTTATATCTGCAGTTCCATGAATTTTGATAAATGTCTATGCCTGGTTAACAACCCACCCCAATAAGCTATTTCCATCACCTCATTAAGTTCATTCATGTCCTTTTGCACTTAGTCCAATTCTGGTCCCAGACAAACACTGATCTGGTTTCTATAAATCACTATAGATTAACTGTCTAGTCTAGATGCTCAATTAAGTAGAATCTATCCTCTGTATCATCATCTGTCTGGCTTCTTTTACTCAGTATTAACCCATGTTGGTGCATGTGTCAGAAGTTCATTCTGTTTTATTGCTGAATTGAATTCCTTTGTATACAGATAAGCAAAAATTTGTTTATCCATTCTTCTGGCATGTTCCCAGTGCTTGACTATTATGAATAATGTCTTCATAAACATGTACAAATACTTCTGTAGACATAAGTTTTTATTTTCTTGGGGAAAATTCAAGAGACAAATTACAGGTTCATAGAGTATATGTTCAACTTTATAAGAAACTATTAACTGTTTTCCTAAGTGGATGTAAAATTTTACACTCTCAGCAATAATGTGTAAGATAATCCAGTTGCTCTATATCCTTGTCAACACTTGGTATTGTCGACTTTTTTAAAAATAGTTTATTGTCAAATTGGTTTCCATATAACACCCAGTGCTCTTCCCCACAAGTGCCCTTCTCCATTACCACCACCTCTTTTCCCCCTCCCCCTTCCCCTTCAACCCTCGGTATTCAGTATTCAATAGTCTCTCAGGTTTTGTGTTTCTCTCTCTCCCCAACTCTCTTTCCCACTTCCCCTCACCCTGGTTCTCCGTTAGGTTTCTCCTGTTCTCCTGTTAGACCCATGAGTGCAAATGTATGGTATCTGTCCTTCTCTGCCTGACTTATTTCACTTAGCATGACACCTTCGAGGTCCATCCACCTTGCTACAAATGGCCAGCTTTCATTCTTTCTCATTGCCATGTAACACTCCATTTTGTGTATATATATATATATATATACATATACATATATATATATATATATACACATATATATACCACATCTTCTTGATTCACTCATCAGGTGATGGACATTTAGGCTCTTTCCATGATTTGGCTAATGTTGACATTGCTGCTATG